>NC_052106.1:3869147-3880235 GCF_012273895.1 Zerene cesonia | reverse complement strand
TTTTAAGAGTCCGCGAATGTTCCAGGTGCCCATGCGATTTATTAAACGTGATTTAATTTTGTTGTGTACTTCTGCAGGTTTTCTCTTTCTTCAGGCATTGTTGTGTATTACTATAACTAGACAATGCAATTTGCACGTCGCAATAACATATTGTATATTAAGACATGACTGAAATACAAACACGGCACATTTATCATTTTCATTATTAATTTCACGCTCTCAGTTCTTTACGATTTGTGTTCGGAATATTTTTATTTCGCTTTCAGACAACCTAATTCATTTTATGGATATGTAGGCACTTGGCATCTCACCATTAGAAATAAAAATCTTTTTTTGTTACTACCCTCCCATAAAGAAAAGTATTTACTTGCAATGTATTCGAATCGGCCAAGAAGTAAGTTTCTATTCTATATATAAAAATAAACACATAAATAAATCAATTATCTCTTCCTTCTATGACTATACTAGTAAGTTAGTAACTTTATATTAGATTCTAATAATGGTGTTTGATGTATGACGAAGACTGTTCGCATCTATAATTTGCTGATGCATACAATATAACACATTGTTTAGCCTCGTTAGGCTTAATATCAGTAACTTATTAATTGAAATAACATCCTATTAAAATTCCAGCATCAATCACGTCGACCGCAATGCGGAAAATAAATATTTGCTAACTAAAATATAATAAATATTATCTTATAGCGCTAACTTGAGCTATTTAATTTGGCATCATAATAACAATATTTTCATCCGTCTATTTCACACAAATGACTAAGTCTACATGATTTCAGCCTCAAGAGTATGCTAATTCTTGAAAATATACTCTTCCGCTTGAATAATGACTAATATGTAAACAATAATGAATTATTGTTTAGAGATTAGTCACAATAAACGAGCACTATTCGACTTTGAAACGCAACGACATAACGTAAGAATTGAGATCTTCATTTCGAATAATTATAAGAGATAATAGTTATATGGAATAACTATCCTGTGACTCATGCTATGAAATATTTATAATGATAGACATTTGTAATTAATGTATCCAGGTTTTGTATTAAACAACGGTCAGTGAAAGGCTAACTGATCCAAATGGCATGAGTCCCAAACGTGACAAGTATTTCGCAAATTATCGCACGAGTCTTGGGCAACCGACTGTGACAAGTTTCAACAATGCCTTTGTTTTAAGTTGCTATAATATCTTACAAAAACTCGGAATCGAGTCCGATCGCTCACATGAATACAAACAGTTTACTTTCAATTGCAAGGTATTGCCCTGTTAATATGTTGGGGAAAGCCGCGCTGTATAAGATGCTTGAGATACCTACTACAGATTTCTTAGTGCTTTTTATTACACGCTTTTTATTAGCTTCACCTGTATGTTTGTTTGTATGTTTGTTTGTATGTTTGTTTGTATGTTTGTTTGTAACCGACTTCTTTGGGCGCGATTTTGACCCACTTTAAACGGCCAGATTTCGTTCAAACTTTGTAGATTTATTGAGGACCGATGACAATACACTAATTTGATAAAATTATTCCATTTTTCAATTTGCAAAATATGATTTTTGTTAAAGCGTGTTTTATAGTTTTTTTAAACTATTATTATATAAAATTCATTGCGATAGATATTAACTTCCGCAAGCTTCTTGTGGTAACTCATTTTGATCTGACGTTTTAATATGTTTATAAACCCCTATCCGCAAAATTCGATGACACAATTAATTGAATAAAATTGAACAAAATATATAATTATATTTACCGTGACAATCGCATTTTTTGTGGTATAAAAAGCGGTTAGTCACGAACAAATAGGTAAAATAAATGTATAAATAATTACACTGATGAAGCTATTACATGATTGGATTGGTAGCGGTATTTTTTTTCATAACGTTCTTGACTAATTAGTTATGTTAATATAGATAACAAAATATTAAATACAACAAAATTCTTCTTATCTCAAAAGCATTTCACTGATTTAGATATATTATACTTACTATACTATTTCATTGAAATTAAGGTTTAGTAAAGTTTAATACTGCGTACTACGTCATGCCGTCTACATAATATTTCCTCCAACATTTCGAGTTATAGCAAAGATTAAGTTATTAATCACAAAAGGATGGCCACACATTGTAATGGAACGCAAGCGCTATTAAGGTTTCGCAGAAGTACTGGCCATTCCGTAACGCGACACCCTAGGAACCACGTCAACTTTCTAGAAGAGCACACGCATTTTAATTGGCTTCATAATTGTAACGTTATGCATTGGGTTATATAAAACGGTATCATTGTAGGACATATCGTACATACTAATATTTAGGCAACTCACGGTCAAAACACATTTATAGAACCACAGATGTTAACTGTTTGTGATAACGTAATTAAGATATGTTTCACTAGTCATATTTTTAGAGCAGTTTGAAATGAAAACAATCTCTGTTTACGTTAAGTCCAACTAAATTCATTCAAATAAGGTGTTAGTTATTTTAAAACGAATTCCTTGGATTTCAACTAGGTTCATTCCATATACCAAACATGTTTCACGTTTTAAACGATTCGTACTGATCATTAACATTAAATAAATTCCGAAATATCAGAGCTATTTCCGCTTTTATTGTGAGACATGAAGACTATGCAAATAGCGGATACCGATGAAAGCAGAAGAATGGCCCATAGCACGCCCGTAGCATTTGCATAAATGTCTCGGGTCAATACCCCTATCACGAGCCTGGTGATGATATAGTACATGCGAGTACATATGAGTGTCTCAATCTTTGTTCTTTGGCCAAGGGAAATGGTCTCTTAAATAGATACAAAACTGCTATGGTAACAAACTTTAGTAACATGATTATTTATTTCTTCAATTCATCATATTATTTCAGATAGTAGAAGAATGAAGACTGGACATAATTATGACAAGAATAATCCGCTGATGACAACACCCGTTTTGAGAGTTTTTAGCAACGCTGAACTGCGCTGAGATTTTCATAATAAGGTTAAGAATGACTGCAAAAAAAATTACTGAAAATTCCAACTGTCTAACCACCACTATTACAGACAGATAGACAGATAGACAGGGAAGTCTTAGTAATAGGGTCCCGTACCCAAAAGGTACCCTACCTTTTGGGTACGAAACACTGTAAACACAGATATATAAAGCGTATGACGAATCGACACGTGCTAGCATAGAAAAATCGAAATAATATACGTTTCTAACTATACGCTAGAGTAATTGAAAATAATCTTCCAAACTAGATCGAAACTCATGTTTTATCAATTAACACAGGAACATATTGTTCCAAAGTCGCTTCTGAGGTTACTGGCCTCACGAATGTAAACAACCTCTCATTAAAAAGGGAATGGTAGAAACGCCAAAATAACTAATCTAAATAAAGCTCAACGAAGGAAATTATTATATCAAATATTTTCATGCATGTTCCAGATGAATTAACGCTACAGCAGTTTTGTATCCCTACAGAAATAAATTAAATTACAGAATCAAAATAAACGAGTGCTTATTAAAGAGTCTATTTAGATTAATAATTTTCAATAAAAATTATTAATTTTAAAAATAAATCCAACTTCTTAGCTAGCAATAGTCATATCCTGACGTTAATAGATGCTTGTAAGATACATTTCCGGTAAACTACTTTCGGAAGGGCTTTCAACTTCTTAGTCTATGACTCGAGATAGAAATCTGTATTAAAAATTAAATATTCACATTTTATATCCCAGCGTAAACTTAATTAGTTATGCCGAGATTATGTTTGGAAAGTAGAATAACTAAAACCAATTTTTCCTTCTTTAAATTCAAACTGTTTTAAAATATAAATAGAAGTATACAATAAAAGAAAACTATTTACGCTTATAATTCCTTAGCGTCAGTAGATCACTAAGATACGCGTGTCGAGATGACAGAAATCGTTCTTGGAATTATTTACTGTTGTTTGTCACGAAAGTAACATTTCATGTATCTATCAACGTGTGCTTATGAAATAAATCTTGCTTATTTTGTCCTTATTTTATCTATAAAAAATACAACCTAAGGTTATGGGTACATAATACGTTAATCTTATACCAATATTTGTGATCCTCCATGAAAGAACAACACGTAGCGAAACAAACTTAGTTCTCACGTATACATTTACATTAGAATTTTATTTAGTTGAGGTATATTGTATTGTTAAGATAAAAGCATTGAAAATGCGTTGCGTCATTTGAAAATGTGTTGTATAGCTATTGAAATATTTATGAGAATGGATGTATTAAATGAGCTTACCTCTTCAGGAAATCGGTGTATTCCGCTTGACGAATCAATCCAGTTCTCATCATAATGGTCTGGAAGCATTGTCGTTCGATGGCCCAGAGCCGGCAATCGGTAGCTGCCTTTATGGTGGCCGTCCGCTTACAATTATATAGGATAGCCAGCTCTCCAAACACCTTTCCTGGTGCCATGGTGCTGAGGTATTTGTTCTCTCTTGACACCTCCACTCTGCCCTCTGGAGACAAATTAGCATGTTTCATGTTAATGTACATCGATGAGATATTTTTGAACAAACATTTCAGAATATTATCTACGATAACCTTTCAGTATGTACTTTTATAAGTGCGCATGGATATGGCTGGATAGCCAAGTAACTTACTTTGCATGAGGTACGATTTAAGAAGCCAAATATTTATAAAATAGGATAATTACTCATATCTGGTTCCTAAATTACTTTTAGGTAATAAGATTTATCTTGATATCGTATCTACGATATATTCTCTCAGCGCTTTTCTACAAATCCTAGTTGATAGGCAGAGTGCCGTTTACACAAACATGCATGTAGGATAACTTGGTTGATTTTCGTTCAAGCCTGATAATTACATTCGCGTGACCATAAGTGTTAAACAAATCTGCCCAAGGATTACGAGAACAATTGCGAGGCGATTAAAAATGAAGATTTTCACAATCATGCCAATTTCCATTATGCAATAATGACATCACAAGATCCTGAATTTAATTAGTTGATATCTAATAGAAAAATCACAAGATTATATAATGTTATGGAAATGGTTAACATTTTGTTTGGAATAACGGAACTCGACGGAATTAACATGACACTTTCAAAACATACCGGTTTTCTATAAATGTTTTATTCAAGGATTTAGACGCCAATTTGATGTGAGTCACGCGGACGTGCTCCAACCACGTTCGAACTTAGACATTGCAAAAGTTTGTTTTCAATCGAATTGTAACCAGTTTTTGGATATAATTCGATTTATAATAAATGTTTTTACACATATTATGGGAAAAGTGTTTTGAGTTTGATTTGTTTTCTTTAAATCTATGATAAATCCCCTATGTACATATGCATGTACCTAAATAATGTAACCCACATACGTAATAGGTACATGGATACGTAATATTATCACAGCGGTATTATTCTCTACACGATTTTTCAGCTAATTTTATACATAATAAATAATAAATTAGATCATAACATAACACATAAAAAATGTAAATATTTTGGATTCTAAAAATAATAATCACCGAAATACTTCAAATACAATAAATACTATTTCAGTTATTTAAATTATGTTTAATTATTGATCGATTAATTGATGACAAACTTTTGCTAATTATTTTCAAAGTATTCACTTATAGCTATTGCTATTCGAAAGATATCACAATGATACCAATCGTGTCAACAACCATGTGAATGTTGAAATGAACGTGAGAAAATAATATTAAGTTTAACAAGTTTTTACTTTCCGCCACAATATATTGCAGAGTTTTTCAACGCTAACGCTAACAACATAATTTGAGAACAGTTTTTGTCAGTATGAACTAACCTTGGAAATATCTTATACCTTTAAACGAGCAATTCTTGTATATATATATATATATATATAATTGGAATCTCGGAATCGGCTTAAACGATTTTCATGAAATTTTGTATACAGGGGGTTTCGGGGGCGATAAATCGATCTAGCTAGGAATTTTTTTAGAAAATGTCATATTCGTGTTTTTATTTCCTGACATCTATTGGTGAATAATAATACTATTTTGCTTCGTAGATAGCTGGACAACTGAAATAACACATAGGCACTTTTTATACCGATATTCCTACGGGATACGGTTACGCAGCACGCTTACGCGGTTTCAACCGCGGGTCACAGCTAGTATTATAAAAACAAGATTCCAAGTCTAATAATAATTAATCATCACGTTTTGTATTTACCATCGATTTAAAAATCAGTGTCAAACTATAAGAAGTGCGTACAAAGTTTCCGAAATACCACTAATCCTACTAACTTACTATATATCCTACTAATATTATAAATGCGAATGTTTGTAAGGATGTTTGTGTGTGTTTGTTGCTCCTTCACGCAAAAACTACTCAACCGATTGCAATGAAATTTGGTACGTAGACAGCTGGACAACTGGAATAACATATAGGCAACTTTTTACCCCGATATTCCTACGGGACACGGACTTACGCGGGGCGGAGCTAGTATTGAATAGATAATATGACAGATATACAGGATATATTTATTAATGTAGATGAAAGCATATAACATCGATACATATCATGTACTTTCGTCAGAAACTTTACCAGTAAACAGGAGAGAGGAGAATATCCGTCATGCCTACCTCAGAAGATTATTGGCCATGAAATTTACGTTGACCTGGCTGGCCTGGCCTGGTTTGTGCAGTTTCAAAACTTCCCGAGAATACCAGGTTCTCACTCAAATTAGGGTTGTCAACTATATACATAATTATCAATTAATATATAACAAGAACAGACATTCTATAAAAATTGTTCTTTTGGGATTTTAAACGAAAAAAAGAATATTACGTATATACTTGACTTCGACTTTGAATGAAGTTGACACACGATATTAATATAATACACCTTGAAAATTAAGATCTATAAAATCGGTATTATATTTTCCTTTCTGATTCAAATTTTTCTTACTAAAACTTGACATTAAATGATTTACAATATATTCTTATAATGTAACTAAAAATTCAGTTAGAATATTTTAGTTACATAATACGATGGCAACCCTAACTCAAATCTACGTAGGCACTAACTTCAAAACAGGTTTTTTGGTTCTAGTCATAACTCATAAAGCTTATTATTAATTTAGCAACTTAGTCTTCAACGATTACATTTGATAAAATAAGTTATACAGCTCACAACTTAAATAAAGAAATTACAATTGCAGAACCCGATCAAACAATGAAATCATATTTTTTTGCTAAAGTTTATTAAAAAATTTAGATATTTTATTGAACGCCATTTCTTATATAAATTTGATATCCGGTATAAACATACCTCTCTTTATTAATGCATTTTACTAAATGATCAGTTATTATACAATTATCATAAGGAAAAAATGGTTAAAAGTAACTGAACATAATATGATTTACGAAATAATTTATTAACAATTAACTAAAGTATGGTATTTAATGTCGCAATTAATTAATTTAACAGTACTAACGTTATAGAATGTTGTTTTGCTATAACTGCTTAATTGATCAAATTATTCGGCATTAATTAATCATTGTAAATTAAAATATTCAAAGCCATTAAACCACAGCAAGAAAACATGAATTATTTGCTTCACGAATCTGTTTCAAGGCAATACGCGTTATATTACAGGTCGAAAGTTCAGGCTCATTCCATTTATATACTCTTTATTGTACGTGTAATAACGCTGATGTAAGAATCACAATATCATTGTTATTACCAAACTAAATATTCATTGTTATACATATATAAGATCCTAACATGACGTCGAAATTAAACTTTCATATAATTTTCGTAAAGAACGTAGCTTTATACATTCATAACATTTCGTACCTAAATTATCTTTATGATTAAAATCAAGAACTTTTTCTGCTTTCAAAATTACTGCCATTGAAAGTCGCTTTTCACTGTTCACTCAAAGTTTATAAATCAATTTGCCCAAGGCTATCAGAGAAACGAAAAAAAAACGTGTTTAAGATGAGTATTTAAATCAGTTAGTATCATCCTAGAAGTATTTCAATTGAACAGTTATTATTAATAATCTTTATGCGTGATTACAGACTTATGTAGGTCAGACCAATGTATGGGTTAATTGGTATGCCTGATGCGTTATATTTTGCAACTTCTTAACATCGAAGAACAAAGCGAAACTACGATTTCGTAAATATTACTTTGGTCTCATAAAAAGTGAGGTAGATGTTCCTTTTAAACTCTATTGTAAATATGATTAAACGTATCTGTTATCAAATATAGTAAACCATTACGTCGTAACATCACAAAGTTATTTATATAATAACCACAAGACCTCGAGAGATACATCCATCAAAATCAATCAACAAGCATACCTAATATAATATGATAAAGTATCTAGTGATCTTATAATTTATCTTAGACACATTCAAGTATGTACAGTATATTTTACTTTACCTGAATTTCCATTTCTGCTACCATCAACCGTTTGATCTTCTAGGCGGGTTACATCCAACAATATACCAGCATCCAAGGAAGACTCTGTGGCATTACTATCCCGCTGGCATAGATTTCCTGTCCTCCTCTTACGCGTTCCATACGTATGCACAGGCACAATTAGTTTTGGTCGGGGTATAGAAAAATCTGAGTCCGAACCGCTAGATGAACTTTTAGCACTATGCGGATAAGCACCGTTTTTATTTTTATCACTAACATGGTCTTCACTTTTAGTTTCTTTAGGCTGACCCAGCGATAAAATGTCATTGTACCTATCATATCTATCGTCACTTTTCACGCGCACTGTATTAAACGGTTTACCGTATTTATCCGGCTTATTTTGCCAACTGGCGTCGTTTTTAGTCCGATAGTCACTTTCTTTCCCCCATTTAACTGAGTTATAACCGTTACTGATGGGCGGTAGTGGCGGATTTTGACTTCCTTTACACATTTCGTACTGCATTAATGTCAGCTGTTCACTCGGAGAGAGGTTCCTTTTCGGTTGAGTGACGGTAACATTATTATTGTACCCACTGTCATCAAATTCCATTGTATCCAAGTATTGTTTTAAAGGAGCTCTGCTGTCACTTTTAACTCTTAAAGATTTTGAACGAAAATTAGATTTGGCATCGTCAAAACAACCGTTTCGTTCGATGTTTGTTTGCTTTATGTGTTGAGGAATTTGTTCGCATGTAGATCCATTCATATTATGACGCTTATATAAAGCGGATGCGGAAGCGTCAAGTTCTTTCTCTAGTTTAATTTTTCCGGACCGTGCTTTTATAGGCGCCAGATCTAAAGTTGCCATAGAATTTATAATTTGATACATATCGTTGCCGAAACCACTTGTAGAAGATTTGGATACTGTATCGTTGTAATGTTTGTCTTTTTTGGGTTCTTTTTGGATTTGTTTTATTTTATCACTATCCGTATCGTTATTTTGTTGACTGACTCTGGAGTAATAATCGTAGTAAGATTCAGAAGATGGATCGGGAGGAACTGGGCCTGGGTCTGGGTGAGGGTAATAACTTTTTTTTGAATCAACTTTTCTTTGTCGATGAGCATATTTAAGGGAATCTTTCCGCTGCGGGGGTACAGGCGGTTGTCGATCATTGCTACTAAAAGCATCAATATCCCACTCAGTGAAATTACGACGTTTCACTCTTCTTAATGTCGATGGTTTGTAACCGTTGGGCATATCTTTAAAACTGTAGCTATGTTTTAGTTTGTTTTGAATAAGTAGATTATTATTAGCCCTAGACTTTTCTTCTATATCTTGCTGATATTTAGCTAGTTGAGATATGTTATTATTATTATTAGGAACATTATGTGCATAACTATACTCAATATCGTCTGCTTCATACGTTCGGCCATTTTGGTTATCTTCTCGATCGACACTGTAACCCACATCTCGGCACGATTTGCTTCTTGATATTGAGTTAAATTTTGAACCATTTGATTGGTTGCTACTATTTGAGCTATAATTATTTAAGTTTTCTGCCCCGACCCAGTTAGCGGCGTAAACCAGGTCCATAGTTCTATCGTTTAAAGAAAGCCACGGGTCCTCCATGACCGCTTTTCCTGGATAATGCTTGATTTTCATGCTGCACAATATATCTTCTGCATACGAAGTTTATCACTGAGAACAGAATTTTCGAAAAACGGATGTCCAGATAGCCTTTGATGCTTCATTGTTCTTATCTTAATTATTTGTTTATATAAGGTATTTCCTTATGCATTATTCTTCAATTCCTTCTAAATGATTATAAAATCTTATTTTGAATCTATGGTAGGATGTCCCATTTATGCTACAATTTAAAAACCAAACAGTCATTTAATATAAAAAGGTCAAATGACTCATGAAGGCTCCGAGTATATTCAACGGTGACATAATTGTATATAACTCATTTTTGACAATGTACATGGAAATATACAACATAGAATATATTTGTAAATACAGATTCCAGTTTTTTTATTCTAAACAATTATCCTATAGATAAACCTATATATGTTAATTATCTATAACATGTACATCTATACGTTACTGTTTTAGTAGTGTGAATAAAGAGATTAATTACTACTACTTATAGTAATAATTGTATTGACGGATACACTGATTACTCCACAAGAGCGGACGCGTCACGGGATATGAGCATGGATTGCACAAGCCCAATACTTGTGAGCCCCGAGAAACCATCAAATGAATACAAACTGTATCTTCTTACGTAATAATTAGATAATGGGGCTAAGCGACTGAGCGCCGCTAACCGACCATACAGAAGCCAGTTTTTAACATTTATTGTTATTGCCTACATCACTTTCACTGGTGTTTGTAAATGTTTTACGAGATGAATATCTACGTCATGGCAAATAAGTGATGTAGAAAATTGTATGTGTTTCTAGTATCTCTAGCATGTTCTGTTTTATTTGAACCCTACATGAAACGTTCTAATAATACGATTTTCTCGGCAATATTTAAACGGAGTTTCTTTTTAAATGAAACGTATCTACTCACACTGCTTATATATACCTAACCTAACTTTACTGCAATCAAAATTCATGATTTAATATAAGTTACAGTAATGTAACGTTATGTTTA
>NC_052106.1:3859709-3868147 GCF_012273895.1 Zerene cesonia | reverse complement strand
ATTCATGATTTAATATTGCAGTAATGTAACGTTATGTTTATCATAAATATGGAATCAACAACTCAAGTCTCTGCTTCTTTGCAAATTAGTGTTAATTACTAAACGCATGATCGGCGCGTAGAAAACGTTTCCATACATCTGACGATGTGGTTGAAACCAGTTCATTGGTCCACATATGCACTTGACCAGCTGATACTCGAGAATCGATCCTAGGAATCGGAGAAATCCATGTCTGACTATCGTATGCCAACAATGTCTATGATATTACATCTGATCTGATTGCTCGAACGCATTAGACCATGCAATGAAAAGCGACAAACTGTTAGAGGTCATAGTTTATTGTCAATTCGTTTTATTTAAAATGATTAAGGAATAATAATCGTAAATATCTTAAATTAATTAGGATGTATTGTATTGATTATAAATAACAAAAAATGAAGCCACCCAAAGGTCTCGAAAAGGAAGTTCCAACAACAAAAGGCGATTAAAACGAGTAATATATTTGCACCTGGCGTCTTTAAAACCTCGAACAGAAACTGGTCTGGTTACAATAAAACATGGATTTTCTATTCAACCTTGAAATCAATTTAATAAATGTATTCAATTTAGGATATTTATTAAGGGACAGAAATTTCTAAGGTCTGGTCGATCTAGAACATTCACTGGTCGATACAATATCCCTATTGAATTTATATAGCCTTATTATCAAAGAGACAGTCCGTTATATTTTACATGAGGTCATTCAATACAAGCTTCCATATTGTCTTGAATATTGAAAATAGTAAACATATGAAGTTGATATCATTTGTGATACTAATTGCCTGCTATTAAAAAGTAAGCAATTTTTTACTAGATTCTTGCTACTTTCTACATTTCGTGACATTCATAATTTTATACACAATTAGGTACTTGATGTTTATCATTATAATACTCAGTCTATTGTTGCCACACTACATTGTTGAAACTCATAGAGCACGAGCGGACCATGCTTCATTTCAAATTTGATATACTACCGACTTTCTAATCATAATGAACGTGACATCGCTACACAATCAATTGGCTGCTAATCAAGACATCGAAGCGAGAGGCCGGTATAAAATTTCTTTTAAACAATGGCAGCACAATAAAACAATCTTTATTGAAATCAATCACCATTTAAATAACAATAGTGACCGTGAAGTTAAATTCGGTAATGAACAAAGGTGCGATTTCCTTAAATAGATAAGCAAACCAGAGTGCATAACATGAGATTGAACGTTAAGTTTAATTTAAAACTCAAAGCATAAAGTCCGGACTGTAGAAAGCACGGGTCTAATACATTAATATGCTAAAATATCTGCAAAGACAACGCTCCAAAATACTTTCACGGTAAGCTGGCGCACGCAAGCGCACACCTTCGATGTTTACAAAATATTTTGTGACTTTTAAAATCCTAGAGAACGATTTGGTCATATCCCACGAAATATTTTTAATATCGAACGTTTTAATAGATTTATTTCATTATTACGGAAACGAAAAATATTGTATCTTCAGATCAATGTCTGGATATTAATAATACTCTCGGCCCAAAGTCTATTATTGTCCAAACGAAGGTACAAGAAAGCCTATTGTAAGGTTATCCCAGTGGTTAAATTGTAGCATAAAGAGGTCATAGGGAGTTTCAGTTACTTTTACGATAGTAACATTATCCTTCGAGATCTTTGTTGTGACAGTATTCTTTCCGTGAAACGACAGGTTCACACATCACTGCACGTAACTACATAGCGTAACTATATACAAGAAAAACAATTATTACTTTTATTTCACTCATCACGATTCATCACACAATATTTTGACACGATAATTTTATATTCGGAGCGCACTTCGTAACGCTCCAATCACGACTGCGCCGCGCCGCTTACTGCCGCTCACGGATTTTGATCAACTCCTGCGCATACTCAAATAACGAGTGCGAGCGGGACGGAGTGTACAGAATCGAGACAAAGCATTTGCACCTGAATTAAAAAGCTTAAAGTTCCAAATCCTGACCATTATAGACACCCTGTCTAGTGTAAAGTTTGGCTTCCGCTCTGTAATAACAATATAGGTACTAACGGTAATCTTTTTCGATAAACGGTGTTATTTTTCATTTTTATTTTGTTATCATTTATTATGTAAAAACAAAATTCAATTAAACTATGGTTGATCATACGGAGGTGTAGGAGCAGATCATAATATATATTAATATAAAGGTATTTAGTTTCACATACTATTTTAATGTTATGTATATTCTTTTTCTTGATCAACAATAAGCATAATTACTGATAGTCTGCCTCTTCTTCGTATGTATGTATCTTGAAATACAAAGGTCTCACGAAATTTCTTAATACTTAATTATCGTTTGAATATACGGAAACTAAACGTGATAAGACACGTGAAAAATAATTATCGAGGCACAAATGTCTTCAAGACCACATAAAATAGATTAATAACATTAATTTGTGGATTTTAAGAGGAAATTTAAGTACATGTATTAATAACCTTTAATTTGTTTTGCTAATGCTTTTTATATCGAGGTTGCATTTGATAACGTGTTTGAATAATGTCAATGTTATCAGCGACGGATCACCTTCTGTGTTTGCGAAACAGTTATATCATTTAGTTTTACGTAAGATTTATAAAACATTTCAACTAAAAATATTTTCAACCGTCGATACTGATGCTTTCAATTTTTTTTTTCTTTTTGGCAATGTATCAAATTACCGCTTGGTTAACTTCCCTTCATTTATTTAACCAGTTTTATCGCTTTTTAGATAAAAAATTGTTAATGCAAGGATTAGGGGTGACCACTTAAAATATGACTTTAACTCCTACACAAATTCCATTGGATAACAAGGAAATATGAATTAATAATAACAAAAATGTTCCAATACTAAACAAAGACTTTATGTACCTAATATATTCGAGTTCTTTATACAATTGGATGAATATTGAAATGAGAATGGGTCAGAAAATATTTATTCAATCAATTAATATTTGTTTCTAAATATTTAGTCACATAAAATACGTCAGTCAGGCAGGCATATTAGTTTTATTCAAATGATAATTAAGTAACAATACATTCCACGCAAATGCCACAAAATTATACTTTTAACCAAAAACCCCTAATAAAAACATGAGTTTAAATAACATAAAACTGATCATAATAAAGCACATTACATAAGGTGAAGATGAAAGTCAGAGTAAAAGTTGAATCCGAATTATGGTTATTCGTGACGCAAATTAGACCTCGGTCAAGGCTATTTCACTTTCACGAATCAATATTTAATCAGTTCATCTGTAGGGCAAATTCGATACAGAGCTTATCAATGGTTAATCAGCTTTACGAAAACTGTTTCTGAAACTCGAGAATGATGTCGGTTACGATGAAGCACAGGCCTTAATAAATTATTCCAGGGAATACTTAATCTAGTAATGATATTTCAAACTGGGTAGAAAATCCATTGTCCAACATTTTCCATTCTTTAAACGCTTGTACACAAATTTTACTTGCAGGAAAGCTGTCTTGTTCTAAATATAGTTATATTTATTTTTCAAACAGGTGATCGGCCTTATTTGTCCTTCAGACGTTATTTTCTGATCTCAAATCCCCAGATATATCCCATCTATATTTAAAACAAACACGTCAACGCCAAATAGACACAGACTTAAACAGTCAATATGTATTATGTAGTCAGACTTAATGGTTAAAAACCATATATCCCAGGAATAATGGCTAGACATGTGTCCCGAACTGTATCTTGATTAGATGAACATTTTTTTTTCTGATATGCCTAAACCTATTTCGTTCAAGAATTCAACACTAATATAAAAATGTAGTCATTACGACAGGATATGAGCTAAGGCTTAATTTATCGTGACCTACTCCGAACATAAAATCTCATAACTATTGCCATTTACTATGACTAACACTTGGTAACCGAGTAAAACGTATAAAGCATATTTCATAATACTCTCAAGGTATCTCCTCGATCATTGTGACGAACTTCTATAGAATTGCAAGTTACATGAGTAATGTCATAGTATTATATTATCTGTGGTAATGTCATTATTGAATTCCTCGCAAGGGATTATCGCTATTATTATTGGGTACATTCTCTGTTAACAATAAGGAAATGTTGTATTTATCTATTTTAGTAACTAATAAGTGAACAAAAGCTTCTTGGAAGAAATAAAGACGGCAATATATAATAGTATGATGTAGAATTATAACAAGAATCGGATATTGGAAGCTTACGATACCATTAATGAATATATGGAAGATGAAAATCCATAGAATATTGTCGCTTAACAACCACATAACAGTTCTCTGAGCAAAGCCGCTTCCCGCGTTTGTATACTTAGATCTCTAAAAGATTCAAGAAAATATGTGTGAGAATAAAATAGAAGAAAATAAGTTGTGAATATTTCAAACGAGCAATTACAATTTTTTTTGCCGTCTCTTCTCTTTAGAAACTGCTCTCCGAACCGGAGGTAAAAGGTGTGTCATGGCGACTCAAAAGTGTTTCTATAAGAAATCTTACTGACTAATTAAGTGTTTGAGTAAACGTTTTGAGTAAGCAAGACAACTAGACTCGCTCAGCCATATATTCTGCGGAAACATAGAACAATTATTCACTTTATCATAACAATGAAGCTACATAGAATGCGGGTATCCCCTCGCATTAAACGGGTCTAAATAAGTCCTTCTATTGTTGAAATAAGTGTTGATTTCATCAGTGCTATGCTTTTGGAGCAGATGTTGGTTTTTTGTGGATAATATATGAGTAAATCTATAGAAAAGCTCATACAAAACATGATTGGTTGAGTGAAGTGTTGGGATTTGTATTGTTCCTCATATTCAAACTTATTACGAAATATTTATTGAATTCATTCCTTTCAACAATATATTTTGTATTTCAAGATTCACTAAGATTAAACAATCACATTTATTATAAATTTTTTATATATTTCACATCCTGTTGTCAAGATTTGGCAAAAAGTGTGTATCAAAAAAAAGTTTCGAATGAGTAGGTACATTTTTTACTTGTCGCTAACTTACTAGATATTTACTTCTTTATTTAATATTATTCTTGATCTTCGCTTTTCAATTAATTTAAATCTTTTAATTAAACCTTATCAACAATCCACTTTAATCTACACACGTCCATCATTTCTGTCTCTCATTTTCGAAGTAATATTTTCTCTATTACCGGATTTAGATTTCATAAGTAAGCCAATAATGTGAATACACTAGCTTATGGGTATTAAGGCCGTTGTGGGCTAATCTACGATTGTCCACTTACAGTGAACGGAACTGACTCGAAGATTACCTTTTTGAAATGTGAAATTTCATCATCTCCAAGAAATGTGTGGTATTTGATCTCATTGTAGTTCGTGTGATAGACTAATGGCTGATTTCTTCATATCATATATTATGGTGAAAAGTTTGCTGGTTAATATGTTATTGTCAAAATATCAAAATGGTTTTTTGTTGGTAATTATTAAACAATAATTGAACAATTTTGTGTGATTATATTATTTATTCGTTTGGAAATTTGTGAAAGCGATTTGTTTTATCCTATGTAGTGAATAGCCCTGTTGCACATGCGAATAATTTAATATTTCGAGACATAGCAAAGCGAGCAAAAAGATATAAATATTGTCATTATAGTCCCATTACTTTTCACCTATTTAAAACAAGCCCATGTGATAGCGTAGTACAGAAACGGTCAGGTACATGTTTGCTACAGTAGCAAACATGAATCATCCATCCATCCATCCCCATATTCACGTTTACAATTAGTAGGTAGTAGGGTATAATATAGGATAGTAATAATTTATATATTGAAGCGAGTGTTATATAAGGAACAGATACATGTGGTATATGTCGATAATAGGTCAAGAGGTTTTTGGGTTATGATAAATCTTATATGTTAATATAATAATTGAATATAAACAGAAGCTATGATAACACAATTTGAAGTGGCGATAGGTATTTTATGTATATCAATAAAACTATGTGTACTTAATATACTAATTCAAACAGTATAATGAAATGAGTGTTTTGTATTAAAGAGAGAAAACATTTTTATATCCTCTGCATATTCATAACGTATTAAAACTATGAAACTAATATCTAGCAATTACTAACGCTACGGAGGTATGGTACTTCTCCAGTGTGAGCTGGCCGGAATTTGCAGTAACAAACACAATATGTGTAATCTACACACACATGTATGTATGTCATATAAGCGTATTCTTTTATTCGATACACCTATTACCTTATAATAATCGTAATAGATATGCACGGACCTATATTGGTACCATCCATAAAATATATTAATACAAAGAAAAGCGTCTGCATACAGTGTTGAAGCACACGATTCCCAGACGTGGAACATGTTTATAAAATGATAAGATAGTAAAAAATTATCATACTGCTTGTTTACTGTATATTTCGTTACATATTACCCTATACGTGCCCATACTGAATGTGGGAGTCGATTAAACTTCGGCACGATTTAGGTACAGCTCGCACCGGCAACGGTGCACCACACCATCACACCCTCCCTCAGAAGATCGACGTGAAACAGTAGCATGCCACTGTTTTTCGTATGGTGAATGAGGAGCCGTATTTTTTGCCTCGCCCTTCACAGTCCATTCCTTTATTCCCGCCGTTAATCCTTTCCTTATCCTTTATCCCTTAAAAGCGGGCAAAGTATTTGCAATGGCCTTTTGTTTTTGCTCACTATCAGGCGAACCACACTTTAGTTGGCAGCGGGGAATGACAATAAAAAATATGTATCTCTAACATAGACTAACGAGACTGAATTACTCTTTAAAATGCAAAACAATTTACTACTATGACTGTAGGTATAAGTACCTAAAAGATATTACACAATGTTATAATGCCTATAGTTCACAGTTAAAAATAATAGCCAACTCAAGAATGCATCTTAAGACACTTGGACTCTTCAGACATGACAGACGGACAAAATGACCTTAGAAATTGTAAATAACCTTTATTTTCGCTCAACACAAAGGCGTTTTATTTACAAAGGACGTTCGTATTGTGATAGCGACCAATGTATTGAAAACACAAGGTCTAAGCGACATTATGTTTGGACAAGTTATACGAAACTGTTGACATTTATGTAAGATCCACTACATAATCAGTATTTGTTCAAGCTTCTTAAAAAAATTGATTAAATAATGAAAAGTTCAGTTGATTAAGAGGTAATCCCACAATTAAAATGAGGTATCATTAAAAGAGAAATTTACTCATGCTTCATTTTAATCCTACGCTCCTTAAAGAAAACTGACTCAATAAGTACATTTTAATTTCGCTAGCACAATTGAATCCGTAGATACAATTTAGTTCTGACAAAATCACCTATAAATACGAAAATTTTCACGTATAGCATATAATGTAATGAAAGAAAAGGCTAAAAAGTACACGGTAAAAAGATTTCATCGATTTTAAATAAATTGAAATGTTTGTTGATAATTTAAAAACCTCTGTTATTAAATTATGTAATTATTTATGTGTTGATGCAAATACAGAATTTTGATTTTTATTCTTTATATTATAGTAGTTCGCGAATAATGCCAGTGTAGCTATTAATTTAAAAATAAAAAAAGAACAAAGATACCGCTATGTTATTCAAAATAAATAATAAGGCGTGTTGTTTATACATTAAGTTAGAGCACTGTTAGGAAAAGATGACACCAAATTATAACCCTTTATGGCAATACAATTTCTAAACGATTCTAATATGGCAAGATGTCAATGTAGGAACGCATGTAGCAGTGTTGGCTTAAGAAAATCTCGCGCACTTGGCGTTTTTCTGCTTTCTCTGCTTATAGGGAAAGTAACAATTTAACTTGCTGTTTCTATTTCATGAATATTCATAATAAGTCAATGAAATGTGTTTCGTAATGTATACTTAGGTGTATGCTATCCCTAAAACACATACATACGTATATAGTATTTTGTTCATCACGATTAAGTCTTTTCAATTTAGAAAATAATAATTTTCCTTCATCTTTTTCTTAAAGTAAAATAAATAAAAGCGCCACCTGTGATATGATTTTCAAATCATATCAACATATCCAACACAACATCACAGATGGCGTTAGAATAAATTTTGTACAAAACATAGTCTATAAAGTACAACTACTCGATAATAGATGGCGTTAAAATAGAATAGTACTAACCTTCCATAACATAAACGATGCTGCCAACATCGCCTTCCTTGATGATGACACTGCCCGCTGCATATTCCACTGGATACATACAATCTACAATTTCGCGGATCTGTGTCATTTCCAGATTCTTCATAAAGTCATTGTCAAGGATCGCGCCCTTTATCAGTTCCCGAGATCTGTGGACAAATACATATAGATGAATAAGTATT
>NC_052106.1:3843141-3858709 GCF_012273895.1 Zerene cesonia | reverse complement strand
TTTACGAATTTGTAATAGGTCATTATAGATAATTTTTTATGCGTTACATCTCATATTTTTAAAACATTTTAATAAATTATTGAGGCAGCAATGTACTTATTCATCAATTTCAATAACCACACTATAACAGTTTAAAACATTCAAAAATGGCCATAAAAATAAATATAGATTTACAAATATACACAAAAATTTTCTTAAAATAAATATATTCATTAAAATAATGTGTGTGAATTTTACCTTCGGAATCTATCTATCAGAAAAACAAATTAACAATTAATAATATCCAACATATTTCTTTGCAAGTTAATTACTCTTAAGAAACATAGACTGGTCATTACTGAGACTGTAATTAAGTCCTGCTTTATTAGGAAACAATTAGCCGACACATGTTTTTTATTTACTATAAAAAGCATATTCAATGTAGATTCTATATTAATTTCCTTATAAAATTCGACAAAAAATCTATGCGTAATCTCACATAGCATATAGCCAATATGAACAAACTTAGATTTTGCAGTAAATGTAAGACATGAAAACGACGCGGATTTTTAAAGTTCATTATAATACCTGTGAGATGGTAGTCATTTACAAACAGACAGTTATTAAAATATATACTACATTTCCTAATTTTGATTTCAGAATCACTTCATTCCGGTATAAATTTAATTAGTTATATAAAGAGACGATTAATTTGCGGATATCTCAAATAAATCTGAAACTGTTAGAACCAGTATTTTATCATAGAATATATTGAATGTATACAGTTAATTTCTTTTTAATGATATATTATTAAACTCAAATTACATGCACACTCGAGACAATGATTGTTATAGCCAAGGATTCTCTCAATGAGACAGTTTAATGACAATAACCTTTAAATGACAACAAATTAAAGCAATGAATCGCGATCAACTTCGGAGTATTAAATACATCTTATAATTGCTTCTAGTCTTGACAGTTATAAATTGTATATGTAATATACTTTTGAACTTATCATAACACTATGTTATTTATTGTTTTATTAAGTATAACATACACGCTGCGTGTTTTTGTAACGTAATGCATAGCGAAATTAAAAGATTTTATTTATCATTTGATAAATTAGACATAATAATAATAGAACTTTCAGTTAGCTTGTAATGTTAACAAATATAAATTCATTGAATATTGACCGAACAGATCAATAATTAACTAAAAATTACGTTTTTGTATGATGTTACGTTTAGTAACAATGAATGGCAGAAAAGCTCGCCTAGTAAGTATATTTGGTAGTAATTAGCCATCCATCTAAAAACATAAAAATGAAGATCGCCGGGTTCAATAGAGACAAATCTGATGTTATGTTTAATGAAGTCCACGTACGAATATGCTATAAGGGTCCAAAATATTAATTCGAGCATGACTTAACTTACTACAGTTGTAAGATTGTGATAGTGATAGGCATGTCTATATCCGTATATAATAAAGCCGATAAGATCAGATAAAAAGAGCGCGGAGGTTTCGTAAAATGTTTACAAAAAATATAATCGTATTATATGTAATAAGGGAGAAATTACAAACAATTAGATATTAATTTAGAAAGGCTTGGACATTTTCATGTCGCAATTAAATAAAGCTGACAAAATACGATCGCTTAAATATAATGAATAGTTAACACTAAAATAATACTCATTCGTCAAGTCCCAAAAATAACTACATATACTTACACATCGTTAACTCGAATGATGTAATAAAATAAATGTCAGAGAGATCAATGTAACTAAAAGTTTTGAGTAAATCTCTTGTTAAACTAAAATAAACACTACACTTAAGATAGAATATTATAACACAAAGATTGTATATCGTACACCACACACATATAATTAAACATTATATTTATAGCTCCATATAAATAATTAGATCAACATGTTAACGCATGGCTGATAAATTTATTTTATTAAGGTCAGTGCAGTTTTAAAACTAGAATATGTTTGCATTATGTAAGTCGTTATAGAACTTATTATTAAACTAAGACATAGTTTAAAGAGATATGTGAGTTTTGTTATACATGATATCATATGATTATTAGTAAAGAATGAAGAATAAAATAAAATCGAAGACAAACTGCTGAAATTGGTAAATCTTCCAAAGATTTCAAACTACGATTGCAAATATCGCAAGAAACACTCGCAACATAAAGAAAACACGCTAAACTTTCCGCGCAGACTGATTGAACTCATCAATTCAGCCAGTTACATTCGTGTCATGAATCGTGTCAGCCAAAGGCGAGGACACGCAATAAAGTTCGAACGTAATTATACCAAATGCGAGTACGAAGGCACTCCGGCTAACACATGTTGGCCTCGAGTCGACAGCACCATAGCTGAGAAAGAAATTCACTGCTGATTGATGGATATCGATACAAATGTTGTACAGCACGTATTTATTATAAAAGATTTATAGCTATCGTGATATTGCTTTGAATGAAATATACGTGCAATTTGTAAAAACGATCTCGATTGTGACCTTCGTAGCTTGGTTGGGCAATTTAGACGTTTTGAATTATGTACATGTTTACCTGGATGATGTCTGGTTTATATTTCAATGACGTAAACAAAACAATTAAGTTTCCATTTGAAATCTAGTGAAAGTCTGCTACAGCCTATAATTTATTATATATTATATTATATGATTTAAAAAGAAAAGCGTAGTTTTTCATATACTGGTAGAGGCATATAAATACTCACTTTAAACTTTTTATTATTTTAACCAACTTCATTTCAGGATCCTGTGTCAAAGAAGACAGAGGCTCGGCTGATATAGCTGTTCTTTTCAACCTGGGTTCACCTAAACGGAACACCCTGGTATTTTCTACACCAGGAGATTTAATCACCAGGCACTCTTCCTCCACTTCCACACCATTCCGTTGCATGTCGATCATTTGTCTAGTTAAAGGTTTGACAACTTGACGAAATTTGTCAATTTCGTTCTTCAAATATCGTATGGTTGTATCTCGATCGTCAATTTCATTTTCTAGCATTGCTATTATTTTATCACGCTTCTTCAATTCTTCAGTCTTCTCCATGACCAGTCTCTTCAAGTCTAGGTACTTCTTCTCCAGTTTGAAGTAGTGGTCAATTTTACACTGTGTTGTGTGTGTGTGCGACATGATCACTAGTTTTTAAATCACTGTACCAGACTTGTATTTCACTTACACACTGCAAACCATTGGCATGCTCTCCCTTTATAGCACTGAATTTTAAAATTTACATTACGTTTATAGAAATCGCTGAGTCGAGCAACACTGCTATTAATGTACTTTTGCTATCAGCTGTATCATCGATAGGACCAGATAAAGGAATGTACGAGCCACTTATAATATGTAATAAGCGTAAATTTAGTTTACACGTTTTGAGTAGATATTGAAAATCGATCAAAGCATTATACTCAGTATTCTATTAATATTGGAATTTCCCATATTTTATCCCAATTCTAATGCTAATGTTTTGATTATTTTAAAATGTAATTTTTAGTTTCATAGCATTGAATTTTTTTATAAATATTTAAAATTTTCTTATTTTAAAATGATTATAAATAAAAGGAATTATGAGAGAGTATTTTTAGTACCAACAGCGCCCACACCTCTGCATGGGCTCGACTTTAAATGTGCCCATTGTTTCCTCGTTAATTATGCAAGACGTCATTGCATCAAGCGTGAGTCTATAATTCTTTCTCACTACATTGAACAGTACTCAATGACACTGCATTGTGGTGCGACCACTTTTTATAGAAACCACCACGTCGACCATGTGTCACATTTAATTGGTGTTTATTGAAATATGACTAACGATTTAATGAACAAAGGACAAGTGTTAAAGTTGGTTTGTTTGGGCTTGAAAAAGAGCAAATTTTAAAATTTTATAAACGAGTTTGCATTAAAATATAATAGCACAAAAATCCTTGGTTATATTATTTGACAATATCCTAAAAATAACTGCGTAGTCCTATTGATATTGTAAATGTTTCAGTTTAATGGCCCTTTGTAACTCAATGACGTCAGAATAAATATGGATAAATATATAATTGCAACGAATACAGACTATATGTAATTTATAGTACAAAAAAACAATAGTAGAATTGATCGAGCGATGCATCGGGCTAAAGCTACTCTCATAAATTGAAGAATTTAGTTTATAACAATCTTTCTTTAAATACCAATACAACAGTAATAGCAGCTTAAATTATCATAATAATTTCATAGACAGATTTAATTATTATAATGAGTGTTTGTATGTGGGAGGATATAAATAATTAAACATAAGGTCGACAAACTAGTTGACTTATCGACAAACGCCTTATACTTTTAATTAAAAGGTCAACAAGAATAATTTGGGACACACGTGCTATTCTATAATAGAACATCTTATTGAATATCAATTGTGATTGGTCTATTTTTAAGAATTTATATATATATATATATATAAATATAATAATAATAAAAACTATTGACTATATATACCTACTGGATCCACCCGGTCTGAATGCTTGTTATTTCAGAGTTCAAACTACGATTTTTTGCAAAGATGTAGAAATTTTATTGTATGAATAAATCAAATTTCTCCAGGAAAAAAATGGATAACCAACATGAACTTGGATAATACGATAAATGTTATAAATGAAACGAGAGTACTAAGAGTAAATATAGTAAAAATAAAAGAAATAAAAATAGTAAGAGTAATATAAAAAAAAACTTTTTTGAACTGACCAAAGAGAAAAAACTGATTTCAGTATTAATGAAGCAATGATATTTTTACCTTCATACATTATGTATTATTTTACTTATAGATTAGAAAAGATAAGATTAACAGATATTTTGTCAAAAATTACGTATGTCACCATTGTAAAGACCAACTACTTTTTAATTGCACAATAAGTTTTACAATTGTGTTATTGATTCTATGTGTAATTGATTAAAAAAGATACAGATTGAAATATTTGCGTGGTAAAGAAAGTACCAATAACCAGGCAGACTATAACTTAATGACGAGACATAAACCTCATAATATGTAAGCAACTTTCATAAATTCTAATTTATAGTCAAAAACTATTTTATCCATGGAGACGAGCTGTTAAAATGTCTTCATAGTTATTTCCAGACGTGTTATCGATAGATTGCTTATCGCGTGGATTACAACTGACATTCATCAATAATATGACATAAATATGGTACAGGTAAACATAAAACATATTATCAGTCCAGTCTAAGATGTCCTAGACTCGCTTATGTTGGACAAGAGCCCAGAAACACGTGGTTTCAGTAAAAATGTATTTTCGTAAAATACACGCATTAGTCATTTAAGATGAACTACGTTTGCTACAGAAACAAATAGACAATACATGAAATTCTATTTTGTATCGAACTTTTCTGACTAGGAATCATTTGATTTCTTAACCTAAAATAAACATCGTTATTTCTGAAATAAGATCTAGGTACAATATTGGAATTCCAATAAATATTATAAGCTTGTTAACCCTATAAATACGTGCGTTATATTATTACCCTAAGCATTTTTATTATGATATTCATCAACGACGGAACTCTAAACTTTTACATTTATTTGGCTTCTTCTAATTCAAAAGCAATAGCCAGATAATTGATTTAACCAATAAAGATTATAATTTCAATGTCGGCAGATTATAAAGCGTATGATTAAGAGCTTGTTTGATCTTTTAACCTGTTATTTCTTTACATCAATAAATTTTGCTAATGTATGATTTACATTTCCATAAAGCATTTATGATTTAATTGTATATTATTAAACACAACTATCACTTTGAATTAATATTCTTAATACATCTTATTTTTTATATGTAATTTTATAGATGTGCAAATTTCATTTTGTTAAGATTGAACAAACAGATTTGATTGTAGCAACATATCTATATTTAAAAAACCAATGAAAATCAATACTTGATACGCTGAAATTCATCTAGGCGGATGAACAAAGACTTTCAGATCGAAAAACCTGTTAATTGTTTTCCATAGACTGAAGTCTCGGCAAGCTGGATGGTATTTTTATTTCGATACTATAGAACAGATAATATAATACCATACTAATACTGTAAGCAGATTTTCAAAACCCACAAATAGAAATCAGAAGACACGGCGTTCCGGCGTTCTCAAAACAACGGAAGTTTTTCAATTAGCAGCGTTTTTACAACTCGGGCGCAGTCTAACGGCTGGTAGTGTAATTTGCATACGCAGCAAAAGCTATCAACATAGTAGAAAACATCACACAGCTAGATAATCTTCTTTGCTTGACGTCACATGACGTTAAGCCTGTTAGTCGGAGCTGACAGGCCGCAGACTAGCTATTTATGGGCTTGACGCTATCATGACATCGAAACAGCCGAAACCATTAGGGCAGATTACGTAATGTAGTTGACACATTTTAGTGTATTTTTTGCTAAACAAGCAGATAAAGGTATCGCTGTGTACGGGGAACGAATGTGTCTCGAAAGTTGAAAGACATGAGTAAAATTAAGTGAGATTTATATGCTATTATATATTAACGACTTCGTTTGTCACAATAGGGATCTAAAGACATTTTTATTAGTTTTGAGAACTATTGATATATATAATTTAAAAACGACACACAAAATATGAAATTTTTGAAATCCAGCACACCCAAACTTTACACAAATGACAGACTAACTCTTCCAAGAATTTTACGAACTTTAAATTACTTTCTATAAGAAAACCTTGACACTAATGAATACTGAATAATGCACCAATGTCACGTTAAAAAAAGACCGTCACTTTTATAGAAGGAAACTAAGCAGTATGTATTTTCGTATGATGACACTGAAGCGTGGTTATACATCTGGTAATTATTGTAAAGCAAATTTATCTTAGTAAAAACTGACACACCGTAGAATAGCGAGCAAAAATCCTACTAGTATTATAAATGCGACAGTTTTGGAGTCTGTTTCAGTAAGGATGTGTGTGTGTTTGTTACTATTTCACGCAAAAACTACTGAACCGATAGCAATGAAATTTGGTAAGTAGACTGGCAACAGTTGGGTAACTGAAATATTATAAAGGCAACTTTTTATCCCGATATTCCTACGGGGTACGGACTTACGCGGGTGAAACCGCGAGGCGCAGCTAGCAATAATTGCGCGTGGATGTTGCAAAACTCAAGGGAGTTCCTTTGAGTTGTAAAGCTTATGTGGATAATTTTGATGATTAAAATTGCTATCTAGACGGGGTGGAATTGTAAATTCCTTTGTAATTATATTCATTATCGGTTATTATATATATCTGTTATATATATGTTGAATTTGAAAGTCTTAAAGGCGTTCCTAAATTGAATCATGTATGGTGCATTGTATTGTACTCATGTAATATTTAAATTAGTAACTTCTTTTAGATAGCGTGTCTGTTGGATGCTGATGTTTTACATTCTTGTTATATGGTACATATTCTTTTCTATCTGGCAAGGATTTTTTTAAAATTTTCCAAAGAAATAAGTGGAACAGTATACAAGGTCCGGGAGGATAAAATAAGTATTTCCCACAAAAGGTATCACTGAAGTAGGATACGGACATGGGACTTTAGACTTGGGACTAAAATGGGACTAAAAAACAACAATTTCCTGTAAAACATAATAACACCTAAATCGTTTAAAAATCCACGGAGTAATCGAAAAAAAAAAATGATCAAAAGATTTCAAAATCTTCGTGTGAGGAAAATGTAAAGTGAGTTGGAGCTAAAGTAAATTGAATGATTAAAATGTGCTTTAAATCAATATAAGCTTTACACATATTTCAATAATTCAATATAACACTTCGTTATTTTAATTACATATGCAATTCACACTTTGTTGATTAATAAATTAATGCAATTATCCATAAATGAAAATGCAACTATTTAATTGCTTTTACATTCGCCATGATAAAATCTATCAATTTTATTGAATGACAGAAGTTCGCCATGACTTCGCTCGTTCTTTATTTATTACCACAGATTGTAAAATATGAACTATTTACTTAGTGATTTTGTTTTTAATATCCTTTTTACGCGCTGTCTTACCTAAGGACGAAGCTACGGGAAAATGCAAGTATTTCTATAGCTCATGTGTTATACTGGTACATAAGCTACATGACTACCTAATATAATTAAAAAACCATTCAGTGGTGTGAAAGAGTTATAAACATACATACAACTTCATTCGTTCGGATCGGATTTTCGTCACAAAGAAGGATAAACTATTTATCATATTTAAGACATCATTTCTCCGTTCAGCTATAAATAGAATAGATTACAGATACTGGCATTGCAACCGGGAAGTGCTCGAAGGTTTATCGGAAGTCAGCGATGCGTTACGTTAAGACACCACGTAGAAATTTACTTGCAAGTGGGTATGAAGCGAGTACCCACATTGAATACTGAGCAACATATTGTAAATAAACAAGCCCTCAATACTTTTTTATGTAATGGAGATCATTTTGCATACAATTTTATGCAACTTCAATCTTATCCTATCCTATCCTACAAATATCATAAATGCGAAAGTTTGCGAGGATGGATGTATGTGTATGTGTATGTTTGTTACTCTTTCACGAAAAAACTACTGAATTGATTGCAATGAAATTTGATATGTAGATAGCTGGACAACTGGAATAGCACATATGCAACTTTTCATTCCGATATTCGTACGGGATACGGACTTACGCGGGTGAAACCGCGGGGCGCATCTAGTTCAATATAATTGCATACAATTGTACGTACAATTTTATAATAGCCATTGTTTTTATTAATTATTTCAATTCACCGGACTTAATCCAATTAACAGAATAATAAAGACGAAATTTTAGGTAATCGTTTTGTCCTTGTATATTTTTGGAATATATGTATACCTAGTTTTCGGTGTGGCACGCCATTGAATAAATGTCTTTATGTATGTGAAATTAACGCAAAAATGTTTTATCTAAAATTATGAGATGAATATAATGAATCGTATTTATTTGTTATGAATATTTATTATTTTGCATCTATTTTCTTATGATAATGTTCGTAATATTTGACATTTGGTAGTAAATGCATGTGATTAAAAAATATCCTAATTATAGGCTTATAATAAACTAATGACTACAATTTTTTCTACAATTTATTAAAAATGCTAGTCGATTTGATTTATGTTGAATCAATACATCTTGCTGAATATACGATTATATTTATGTATTTTATATAGTCATACATTTAAACGCATGACACCTTGAAGCGCTTAGTATGTCTGCTCGTAAAAATTATTAATGTAATTTTATTCATTTTAATCATAAAACATCGAAACTGTTCATAACAATTATTTGTTTTTCTTTACATGACCTGCGATTCATAGAAATAGGAAATCCAAATCATGCCCATCTCGGTAAAACTAAATAAAAAAAAACTCCTTCTCTTGTGATAGCTAAAAACCACAAATTCACTAGTAAATAATCACCCACTTGTGAATTTGAAATAAGTAGTCACCAAACAAGTCACGTATATAACAAACATATACTTTTGTAATTTGCCTGTCCCGTGATGCTGTCATTATTTTAAAGTTTACTTCTAGGTCATGTTTTACTGTCACGAAATTAGAAGCAACGCAAGGTTTTTAAATGTAAAAATGCAATTTTAAACGACCAAAGCTTCCAACTTCAACTCATATGTAGTAATTGCAAAATGATATATAAAAAAAATCCATCGCTTTAGCAAAAGTACGCTATAGCAGATAACAAAAAAAAAAAACGAAATTCAAAACACGGAAAAGTAAACAAATATACTTTTAATGAACACTCGCACAATACGCGGATTTTTTTGCGCTCGCCTAACGTACGTTTCGATCAGGCTGCGCCGTTTAACTACTGGGCCAGCTCACCGCGCGCCAAAATAAGCCTTCTATGACTTTGATGGACCTATTCCGAACGTAGCTCCTTGATTGATTTCTGCGTTGACCAAATATATCGGCACGTGTGTTTGAACTACCACCAAATTCTATTTTATGTGCATCAATATGAAAAAACAATATTATTTTGAATCGGATTCGTCCTAAAAGAACTGTGAAGCAAATGCAACGTTTGAGGAACATTGAGATAGGTTTCATGGCTCCTAATTTGTAGTTTAAACGAGAACCCGTTTCCTTATGGAGTGAGTAAGGTCAGAGCATAAGTAAGGCAAGCGTCAAGCTAAAAATATAGAAATCCTCAATTTGTGATGAGGCCTTACAGGTTACGGCTAGCTAAGAATGATTTAAAGACCTATAAATAAAGCTTGTGTTAGGATTAGATTTTAATAATTACTATTTATTATAGAACAGAAGAAATCTATTACATATCTATTAAAGTTTAAAAAAGTGATGGTATTACGTGTCAAAATAGGTATTTAGTATGTATGTTCATTTCTACAATTGAATAGGAAAGTTGAGGCTATACACACAGGGAATATCGAATTCAATACAAATGATAATTTTCTACAAAGCAATGGTTACGAACTTCCTGGGGTAAGGCACCACTACAAATTCTACAATTGAAAGATATGACGACAATTCCCTATCAAACATAAAAAGAATCACATCAATCGGTTGAAAACCCACGGATAATTATCCAGTAACGAACCAAAAAAAAAAAATCATGCGAATTGAGAAATGTGAAACTCTTTCGTCTTTGAGACGTCGGATGAATGCGCTTTGAAGAAATTCAAATAACAACGCGACAGATGGACTTTTTCAAAAGAAATGTTGTTAATCTAAATATATATAGCAAAAAGGTGACTGACATGTGAGTGATTGATCAACGCACAGACCAAACCACTGGACGGATCGGGCTGAAAAATGGCATGCAGATAGATGTTATGACCTAGGCATCCGCTAAGAAAGTATTTTAAAAACTCTACCTCCAAGGGGATAAAAAGGGGAGGAAAGAATATTTATTAACATCACGCGGGCGAAGCTGCGGGCAACAAACAGCTAGTCATAAATGAATTTTTAAAATTATGGTTTAAACTGATCATTGAGATGCTGTTCTTAGTCTATTTTTATACCAAGGTGGCCTTGAAACGTCATAGCCATAAACCTGGTAAACGTCTGCTGTTACAAAAATATTTCGTGTATATTTTGGCTAAATTCTAAGAATTAGTGTCTGAAGTATCTTTACAATTCCTCAGAATTGATAACCACACATGGTGGATGGTATCAGTATAATCTTGAATATTAAACTAGGGAATTACAGGGAATGTGTGATCTGACAGTGAGATTTCAACCTGTCTTTTACTGTACACCTTGGGAGGTGGAAACGCCGAGCGCTACTACAAGTGGTGTGTGAACACATAATATTACTGGACAAGTAACAATACCTAAATGCTGAAATCTCAGTACTTTGAGAACACTGAATAAAAATTATTATAGATTACTTCGCCCAATCTTAATAATCAATCCGAAGTCGCAACCAATATTGATCTAACAATCAATCTTATTAATAACCAATCAACGCATTGTTTTTGTTTTGTCATGCATAGAACGATCCGAAAGTATAAAATACTTTATAGTTCCAGATGTTCATTATTATATTACTTTTAACAATTTTTTTGCTTAACTACTTCGAAATGATGTATATTATTGTTTATTTAAATTAATATTTACTATACAATGTAATATTTAAATTTACGCCCCCTCTAAGAAACTTTTGACACTACACATTTACATGGAAACACACAGTTAAACTACTCCCTAACAGATGGCGTTGTTTACAATACAGTGATAACTGATAAAGAGGACACGATTGAATTAAATCGATAAAACGACATTAAGATCAAGGTCAAATATAAAATGGAATAATATGTTTTATCTTTTGTGATTGGAATTATTGTTATTTTTTTCGACGCATAAGTCACATTTTTATGAAATTGTTCAACGTCATTCGACCTAATTTTGTGTATTACTATGTTTTAAGTCGACTCAAAATTATTTTTGCATTTTAGCGTTGTTCAATTCAATGGGTCTATTTAGTAATTCTAACAGTAAATATCAATAGGAATCGCTTAAAAACAAGAGAAATATTTTAATGTATGAACCGTTCATCGTATGAAATATTATAAGCACAAATTTTCATGCCATGCATGTGTGAAACATGGTTATAAAGCTACAAAATACTAAAGAGTAACGAATTAATGATATAAAGCAAATTATCAATAAAATAAAATCACGGGTACTTGTTAAAACAGTTAGTAGAATGGTAGTACAGGACGGGTCAAATTGATTGCGTGGTCATTGTTGATCAAGTCATGAGTTACATTCTTATGGAGCTGAGCTTGTTGACGTACTAAATATAGAAATGAATATAAATGACTTAGATACAGGGCCACATAATATTAACTCTTGTGACTATGTGTATAATATGATTCCTTTGAGTTCACATGAATGATTCTGTATGATTCTGGTTTAGAGCTGTGTTGTTTGTGTGCGTATGTAACAAGTGTATGTGACAATAAGACAAAAAAGTCATCACTTTTTATTCATGGGTAATATATTTTTAATGTATCCTACAAAACAACCCTCCATAATCTTAATTAAAATAGAAAGTATGCAACAGTTTTGTTTTTTTATTAGACCGGCTCTATCCTATCCTATCCTACTATCCTACTAATATTATAAATGCGAAACTTTGTGAGGATGGATGTATGTGTATGTTTGTTGCTCTTTCACGCAAAATCTACTGAACCGATTGCAATGAAATTAGGTACGTAGATAGCTGGACGACTGGAATAACATATAGGCAAATTTTTATCCCGATGTTCCTACGGGATACCGGATACGGACTTACGCGGGTGAAACCGCGGAGCGCAGCTGGTAATTTATATTAACCATCCCTACTAGTATTGACTGATAACTTAATTGCGAACAACGCAACAGAGCGTTTTTAGAATAATTTTGTCTGAAATAGACAAGAGAGTGACATAGGCTATTCGATTATTATCTAATACATAAAATTCTCGTGTCACAGTTTTCGTTGCCATACTCCTCCGAAACGGCTTGACCGATTTTGATGAAATTTTTTGTGCTTATCCGGTATCTATGAGAATCGGCCAACATCTATTTTTCATACTCCTAAATGATAAGAGTAAGGCAGAGCAGCGTTTGCCGGGTGCAGCTAGTATATTATATTATAGAATTTTCGCTAGCGCTAAAACAGTTCGCTATAATTCAAAAAAACTTAGCTTAAGCCGTTATAATCCATTATATTCTTCACCTACTAAATCTGCAATAGAAATACTGATTCAACATGAATTTGAAATTATTTTATGCACTATACGCAAATAACCCATAGGTACTATCATTGCTCGGAGGTGTTAACGTATTCATATCATTACAACGTTAACAGTTTTAACATATATTAACATAAAAGGCGACATAATACCCACATATTTATTAGAAATTTTATAATACTTGACGGTAATCGCGAAGTGATTACATTTTAGACAGAAAACCATTCTAATTTCACGTCTTAATGACATTTCAACATGTTTTACTGGACACATGGTCTTGACTTGTGTATAAATTCTAGTCTGGTACTTGTCTGTATTGTATTGTTGATATTAGAATTAATTTGGGTATCTATTAACGGCTTCGCTTTATTAACTAGTAAGTAAAATCTAGGAAAATACATTGCTATAACTAATAATGAGTAATGGTGTTTTGTCCATTTCACCGCTATATGTTTCCCTTCGACCATTCAATAATTATTTTCTACAAAAAAGATCACTGACGTTCGTGGGGACAATTCCTATTTCTTAATTGGGACCAAATCTACTAACGGAGATATCGAGTAAAATAACAAAATAAAATTAATTCGAATAGTTTGACGAATGAATGAAGTCTAGGAACGTCTTAAATATTTCACGAGCTTCAAAAAAAAAATCTCAATAATTCACCTGGAACATTCTTAAAAAAGAAATATGTTAGTTACAACATTAATTAGTAGACAACATTAGAGTTATAACATTAATTTATATTATAATAGCTTTTAAGTTCTATTATAATATTTTTATTATAATAAAAATTATATTGAATCAAACATGTATTTTCTGTCGATTACTAACATGACGTAATAAAATAATTGAAATCATTATTATTGCTCTGAATTTTCCCAAAGTCAAGTCAAAAATTTATATGGAATGCAATGTTTGTATAATCATTGTTGCATTGTGTTTTGCATGAAACGAACAGACAATATATGTACGTTTCATATTCTAATGTGGATTATTGTTATATAATTACATAGTAAATGCACAAAGGTCTCCGTTCCAGAACAATTACCATGCGATGCAACAAAATATACTCGTATTATGTTACACTGTAATTGAAGCTTGCTTTGTGAAGTTTACAATATTTAGAATTATATCAATATAAAGGTTCTATGTCTCCAACCATTGTTACAAACGATCTCCTTGTTGTTTCGTATGTGATAACGTTAAAACTAGTAAAATTTGAACAATAATTTTTTAAAGTATATATGTGTTTTAACCAATGTTTCCAACCACGAAAGACAACCACGATTCTTAAGTTTATAATTATTTTGGTTTTATTACATAAAAGCTCCGTGGGATTTCAACCAATTGACGTGATATTTTTTGTATTAGAGAAATTGTCATTTGGTCCCATTTTATAATCTTGAGTAGCAAGTACCATATACCAAGAATTTAAGTGACCTTCAATCTAGAAAAGAATTTTTATTCTGTGCAAACTCTATCCAAAGAATATATCCATTCATTATACTATAATATAAACTACTACACATATAAAAATTGTTTTGTGAGTAAAAAAAAACAACATTTTACGTGATTAATGGTTTCCGTTCTATTTACTTCCCTAATATACATGGCATATTAAATTGAACGCTTTAAGAATTAAAATATCAAGGAATTCAACGGAACATGCGCAGAGGTTTACGCTCGACTTTTTATATAAAATCATTTCTCTATAATTAAGAGTAATTTATGTTTACTCGGTAATTATTTCGCTGATCTCATTTCGCGGTGGTCCGCTCGGCTGATGTAAATTAATTTTTTTTGATAAGCCGCGTGATCGATTATTCACATCTCCCCTCGATAAGGTCAATAATTTCTCTTAATGCACTCTTAATACATCAAAATCACAGTAATGACTTCTTTTTTATGCTTGATATTTTGTAACTTTCACAGTTTTTGCTGCGTTTTATTTTATCAGGGATTTTTGTTTTCCTTAAAGTTATCATTGCTTCTGTAAGCCTATTAACTTGTGATATATCCGATTATTATTAAAACTGATTATTACAAAACCACTTATAATATTATGAATTGTTAAATTAATGGTTTTGTTATAAAATAGACTTATTAATTATATGGCATATAATTGATCGTTTAAGGTTACCTAAACTTATATTATAAAGAGGAAACTTTTAAATGATTGTAACGTTTTCACGCAAAAACCACTAGACCGATATACCTAGTCTTGCCATAAATATTGTAATAAAGAAAAAAGAAAATTGTTAACTGCAAATAACATTTATT
>NC_052106.1:3838180-3842141 GCF_012273895.1 Zerene cesonia | reverse complement strand
CAGATTCGAAATTCAAATGTAATATTTTTTTATAATTAAGTGTAACAGTATTTATGGCCAGACTAAGTATAGTCTATGTCACTCAGTGGAGTGCTTGTAGGCTATATATGTACCACAGGTGACGCCGGGGCGAAGTGATATTGGTATAACATTATAATAACAAATGTTATACCAATCAACAAATATAAAATAAAAATATGTTAAAAACATCTCTCGAAAATTTTGTTTGTAGCTAGACCTTCCTATTTTCCTATATCACTGAATATCAACTTGAATAAACATATTTCTCAAAGATAATTTGTTGGCTGTCTTATCTTGAGCCACTTCAATGCATTCATTGAATATCGATGTGTTTTATCTTTCCTTGTATTTACTGAACGAGCTTGTATATAGTTGATTGATAAATTGTTGGTATTTTAAATGCAATCGTCATCTTAAATATACGTTGTGCGTTTGTAGCGATATTTAAGAGACAGGAATACTTTCCGTTACGTCGTTTAACATTTTTAACTGACATTATATCATTTTAACAAAAAACTAAACTGCCTACATATATTGTCACAACTAGATCAAATTTCAATAGGATCGCACCAGCTTTCAAATAAAAATCTTCTAAATTGCATCACCCAGTCGAAATTTCTGATGTATCAAACACAAAAAATGCAGTTGAATTGAAAGCTTTCGTCTTTTTCTATGTCAGTTGAAAATATAGGCCTTTCTCTTGAATGGGATATGGATAAAACATTTTTCTCATTTTCAGTCAAGCAGCCTGTCAGCCTGTTGAGGTCTTGACAGTTTTATAGCACTCCAAAACCCAAACCCGGTGCCTCGACGTTGTTAAGCGCTTGTTTATTACTTTATAGCAGAAGGCCAAGTGCTATAATAAGTTTAATCTAAAGAGAGACGTGGATTAAAGTTTTATGGTCATTCTGAATGCCAGGTTATTATTTATTAGTGGAGCCTGCGTTTCAGTCGGTTTAACCCGCGTAAATGAGTTTTTCCTTCAAATCCCAATGTTACCGAGAAGTATTGGAATAAAAATAGCCCAATTATTTTTATTACATTAGCTATCTGCCAGTAAAAGTGCCATCAAAATCGGTGCAACCGTTTAAAAGATTAGGCGGAAAAACAGTCATAAAAAAATTGTAAAAGAATGATTTAAAGCGCTTGAACCGTAAAGATTCAGAAGTATTTAATAAAAAAATTGGTTATTTTCATATTGTGAGCAAACACTACAATTTACCAATAAGGTATAGACGTTTCTTTATGGGTACAATATTTATAATATTTTTTATTATATTTATTTTATAATATTTTATATTAAGTAAATGATACGACGGCAGCATTACAGTCAAATGGGATCCATCTTTACTTAACTTAATGGCACATTTTATACATATACTTTTGAATGACATTGCAAAAAAAGACAAAATTCACACAGCAATCACCAAAATGTCTGAAAGATCAGCAAAACCCTCCGGAAAATGAAATTAACATCTCAATCATACCCAATATGTGTTTCTTTTAACCGCTCATGACGGGCTTTGGGCAAGTCTTGATTAAATTAGTTTAAAAAAATTCCCAAAGTTTTTTTCCGCTTACATTGTAATTAGCGGTTACCTGACCTATACTAGGGTCAGCGATATAATCATGCTATTATATAACAATGCGTTTCTTAACATATTCAATTATATTTCTCGAACCGTTATTATATTTTGAGGTTATAAATTCCAGTAATTGTACGTTTTGTTAAGTGTTAAAACAGGTGAGTACGAATCACGAAATTATATGCTTATGATGTTGAATTTTGATTAAAATTCCTCCTGAAAAGCTTACTCCGTTTTTAGGGTTCCGTACCAAATGATAAAACCCTTTTTACTAAGCTCGGGACCCTATTACTATGACTTCTCTGTGAAATGAATGATTTGTATCTCTTTTATGAGTGCATTTTTTTGTAGTTTGTCAATAGCGAACTATTCATAGAGTGCTTCAATTTAATTTCCATGCTGTTTATTGTATGCAATATTTTTCATAGGACCATTATAAAAGCAAGTACATGATTTTTTCTGCACCACCACCTTACTATAGTTGAAGGTATTAACAGATTCAATATGAGGAATAAAATTGTATAACAATTACTCTTCGGTGTCGAAAGATATATTTGCTGGAACGCATTTAAACATTCAGGATTTTACAGGCGTCTGTTTTTAAAATAATGCGGATGTAAACATTTTGCTTACGCAAAACTATAACGTTTTATCTAGAATTTTTGTTTTAGCGGAGAAACAAGAATGAAGTATAAGAAGCTCCATAAGCTAATTTAGAAATCTGAAATTTCTTTTCTAAATTTTGCAAGATTCAGGATCTTTCTATTATATATAGTTAATTATTATTTTTACAGATGTATTTACCTTGATACATCGATTCTACTTACTAAGGTTGACGTTTAAATTAAGGGACGTCCTTAACAAGACAAGATCAAACAGTTAATAAATTTTGATCCGGTGTTGCCACTAAAGAAAGAAAAGAGTATATTTGATAACCAATTAGTCAATATTGCCTGTTATACGAGTAAACAACATATCCAAAGTTGGATATGGGTTAACGGGCATTCAAGAGACTTATCGACCGAATACGAATTGAAAAATAATCCAAAAAATAATTAAAATCACTGTAATTATAGCAAAACCTGCTAGACATTGATGTCTTGAAGTAAATTACTTATAATTCGCTAATTAAATTAATCGAAAAAAGAAACTTGTTTGTTGTTTTTACTGACATTACTTTTGCTTTAATTAATTACTGAATGTTTTATTTTTCTGTAACTTGATTAAAATACATAAATTTATATTTGTACCGTTTGTTCTGTTTATAGAAAGCATATAAAATGACAATTAGTTGACAGGTTTAAGTGGGAAACTGTGTTTTTATGCAGATTTATTTTTTCATTAAAAAATCAAACATTATTTTAATGGACTACGAGTTTTTTAAATAGCAAATAGCACGCTAAAATACGTGCATTAAGATATAAATAATTTAGACTCATACAGACTATTTTCTAGAAATGTATAACTTAAAATATTTATAATCATCAACCGACCGAATAAATTATCAACCAAACATATCAAAAGCATTTATATATTTAGCAGTTTTCGCAATCGAATTTATCAGACCATAAAAATTTTAATTGCTTAATAGGAACTTAAAATAAAGCTCAATTAATGTCAATCTCAGAGTGTTTTAAATTGGACAAACATAAGAAACATTATATGGGAGCAATTATACCGCTGAAGGTGTTATTTTGAAATAAGCTCCTCGAGTAAGAATAAAATGAATCTACTAATTTTCTTTTGTGCAAAAAAGACCAGTAAGTGACTGGTTTAACAGCTACTTACACGGGCGTCGTCAACGAATATATATAGATGAGCTTGCGTCATCATGGTGTGATGTAAGTGCTGGTGTTCCGCAAGGCGGAGTCCTGTCTCCATTATTATTTTCCATATTTATCAACACTATTTCAAACAAGTTAACGTGCGACTACCACATGTATGCCGACGATCTCCAGATCTATACTCAATCGGCTCTTGATGATTTGCCCCAGGCAATCGATTCAATCAACAAGGACTTGAGCAGCATTGTAACATGGAGTTCGGATTACGGTCTGCAAGTAAATCCCTTAAAAACTCAAGTTATCATTGTTGGCAGTCCTTCTTTGATTGCAAGGGTCAATTGGGTGAATCTTCCACCTATTCTAGTCGACGGCACATCTATTCCTTATAGTCAAGCTGTAAGGAACCTTGGAGTTTACTTAGACAGCACTTTGTCGTGGAGTTATCACGTTAGGGAGGTGTGTAAAAAAGTCTATGCAACAGTTGGTTCTCTCCGCCGTCAACAAAATTTCCTTCCCATCCCAACCAAAATTCTGCTAGCACAATCCCTCCTTTTACCCATTCTTGACTAC
>NC_052106.1:3828609-3837180 GCF_012273895.1 Zerene cesonia | reverse complement strand
GTTCCCTAGGTTAAGTCTCAATTTGTAATTATTCCAAAACAATAAAGCATAAATAAATAAATAAATAAATAAATAAATGTATCGCAAATTGTATGTAATAATGTGAGAATCGGACTTATTGCAGACACTTTAATATTAATCGATGGTCATACCTTTGTAACTTGTTGGTTTATATAACAATATAGTTTGATTAAGGAAATTTATGAGGATTTTTCGTTCATTATTTTTTATTATGAAAAAACTTTTTATGAAATTGGCCCTCGAGTTAACAATTCACTATAACATATTGTGCGATTCATTTGACCAATAAAGTATTAGATTCGATTTGACATAAACTTCCAAAATATTGCAATAGACAATAATCATAATATGACTTATATTGTAAGGTTATATATTTTCTTATTTTTCATTTTTCCTGAAACCTTAATTTTTGCTCACCCTGCACTATAAAAATGTTTCCCTTTTTTTATATGGTAGTCTGGAAGACATCGCTGCCTAGCGATAAGACAGTCGTTTGTGCATTTTCTCTGTTTTGATTGTGTTTTATCTATGTTTTTGTAAATTTTTGTGTGCAATAAAGTATTATCTATCTACCTATATATAATTTAAAGGCTAGAATTTAAATTAAAAAAGTAATATCTTATTAAAAAACATATCGAGTAAGCTTCATTAATTGCATTTAGCTCCATTCAGTCGAGGACATGATCATAGTAGCGTTGTAAATGTCTATTTGGCTTAAATAGACCAACTAACTGGTTTTGATTTATTTGTAACGGGTTGATACTAGATACGACGGACTCACACCAGCTGCGTGTGTTTTACATTTAATGTTATAACTGTTTAAATATCTTGAAATAATTATAAACCACGAAAGTTGAGGATAATGGAGTGTTAGTTAATTCAATTAATTCTTCTCAATTAAAAGCCAAATATATATAAACTGAACGAATCGGAAATGGCTTATTAATAAGTGTATAGAATAGAATAAATCTGTACTATATTAATCATCCAGGATAGACCATACTATATTTAAAAAAAAATTTTGCTCGGGCGAAGCCAGGGCTTACAGCTAGTACGTTATAAAACACTACATGCAAATACAGTATAAAAATCTAAGAGAATTTATTATAAAACAAATAAGTAATTAATTAAATAAGATGATATAAATATTAAACCGTTTCAAATTAAGTCCGTTTCAAAATAATTCTTTCGTCCAATATGACGGAGTATTTTTTTAATATAAATATATGTCAAAAAGAATTAAGTCAATACTAATTAAATATGTTGCATCGCATTAAAATCTGGCTTCCACTTACCAGCCACTATCGTTAAATCTACACACATAAATTGTAATGAACCTTTTTTTTGCGAAAATTATTTCAACCAGTCTTCATTATGGATGAAATATAAGTCTTCTGGTCACGTACAACTCGTAAATTTTACACCTAACCGACCATTAATTAAATACACGAAAAACACAATCAAAATCAATAATTAAAACGCAACATAAGAACATATCATGATAAAAGGTCGGTTGGATATTTAACGGCATAACTGTTTATAATTCTTGCGAAAATTACAAGCTGAGAATACTAAATAAAGACTAAAGAATCAAGGTTTTAGTTGTTGTTACGGCATTGTTGACATTCCCTTTTTTTGCCTTTAAAATAAAAGCGTTGTGGAACAATGACTACCTAGGAAAATAAAACAAATTGAATCATAAAATTGATTTCGCTGAAAATAGCCTTATGGTTAAATAAATATCACTTTTCATATTAACTACTGCATACATAAATCATACAAGAGTCTCACCTATGCAACAGACACGTTTTAAGAAAAAGTCGTTTATAAACATCACACTATTTAATTTTTAGTTTTATAGCATTGAAATGAACATCACACTAATATTATTAATCTGAGAGTTTGTTTGTATGTTTGTCCGTCCATCACGCTGAAACTACTGAAATTTGGTATATAGGCAGGTTATGAAATGACTTGGGTGATAGGATACTTTTTATCCCGATTTAATGCTGCCTTCGGTTAAAACAGGAATCTTGATATCCGGGCGGAGCCGGGACGTGCGTCTAGTCATCTATAAATCTAAAACAATCATGTTTGTGCCAGACGGCCTTTTATTACTTGAACAATAAAATGACTTCTCGGATAGCACTCTTGTATCACTTGACATACATTTAAAAACAGATATTACTTCAAACGTGAGGCCATCGAAACAAAAACTTTACTTCGATTAACATTTACACCAATAATATACAGCGAACTCATTATTTTTAACTTTTCACTACCTACAAAATGTTAAAAAATGACCTACGTACGAAAATGTGAAAGAAGGTGAAAATTAGACAAGATTCGTGGATAAAGTAGCATATTTCTATATTTGGTTATAATAATCAACTCCAGACATCTTCAGACTAATCAAAAACACTAATAAAGTACTAAAACTGGCCATAGTAGATTTCAGCAGAATGTATGTAAAACTGAGAGAATAAGCCTTGTAATGAGAAACTTCATATTGTCCAGATGAAAAAAGCTGTTGCCCACTACGGCAATCTCAATCAACTAATCAATATGTAATGTACCCATTAGTCTTAACATCATCATCTCCTGTTTTATATAAAACAACACAATATGTCTCATGCGCACATATAAAGATGTCAGATCTCTTAAATCGAAGAACATGCAATAAATTTCACATTAAAATATCTCCGTATTTTATTCACTATGTATTGTTGTACCAACATAGCACATAAATATACTCAGAGGCAATTTGGAAAACAAGATTTCACTCATTCCCTTCTTTGGGTTTCGGAAACTACCGATCGCATGTTGAATTTCCACTACATTACGTTTATTTGTTTAACGCGTTCAGACTTTCTCGGCTCTTACGTTAGAGGTATGTGTGAACAACGCCCTTGTAAATTTCCATAAAAAATCGGAACAAACTATGTGGAAAATTCTTGTATAATGCTTTCAAATTAGGACATAGATTCATAGATAAAAAAGAATTTGTTGTTTATTTGCTTGCATATTTCATTATAGATGTGTTTTATTTATTGACGTTATTTTTGAATTGTTCGAAACATTTAATTTTAATATATTCTACCAGTTGAAGGAACGTTGTTATGTTGGTTCTATACTTCATATTAATATTTATTACATTGGTAAAAATAAACACACATATAAGAAGAATACTATTTGCATTTTACTTTGTTGTTTATTTTTTAATCAATATCTTTACAATATTGTAGCTATGATTCTCAACTCTAGCGACTACATTAAATGAACGATCAACGAAAATAATATATAAAAAATTCATAAACATTATGTGGAAACATCATTTCGAAATTGGAAGTATTTTAAGAAACTTGAAGTTTTCAGTTGTCTGAGAAATTAAATAAGATACTGAGAGTAAATCAATTTAGTACTCTTCAGATGAAACACTGCTGCACCGATACATTTGCCATCCATATCAGTTCATGGATCATCGGAATAAAAAGTGATCTATATGTTATTCCAGTTGTCCAGCTGTCTACGTACCAAATTTCATTGCAATCGGTTCAGTAATTTTTGTGTGAAAGAGTAACAAATACACACACACATCCTTACAAACTTTCTCATTTATAATATTAGTAGGATAGGATGAGTTGAGTAATTTTATTTGACTTATCATCTTCACACCCAACCTTTAAAAGAACCATCTTCATTAACTGGGGCAACAATTAATGGAACAATTAAAAATAATCATTACGTCCTTTCTTTTATACAAGATAAGTTACAACTTGTCTTCAACACTTTCCACAAGCGTTAGTGTAATAGGTAAGACGATAATTATGCAAATGTATAACAACTTCTGTCTTTCGAAGGCGAGCACTCGTATAAGAAACATTTCCAGCAAGAAACTGTTTAATTGGTCTCGCTTATATGTTTATATACTCGTTGGACATGATAATTAGAGTACCGTAAAGACTAAATAGAAACTGGCATATACTGGCATTGGCATATTCATTTGAACTGTTAATTTTTATAGATACTATTAAAGTAAAACTTTATTTTATTTATTTATTTTTTTACTTACTGTGATTATTGAGGAATGAAATTCATATTTCAATATAGAACGGTTTTTATAGTGGTGTTAAAAAGATGAATAACAGTCCAATATCATTTTTAAGATTTATATGAGGCTCTTGAATTAATTAGGAACCTATTATGAATAGATTATATGCATTGTATACGTGTTTGAATGGCATAATCTTAGCTACTTCTGGATGTGTAAATTCTTTCAACATTAGATATTTACTAGATCCTTGAATGTTAATGGCCATTTATATATATACTGCGGGCGGAGGAATAACGGAATACTATAATTCTTGAAAAAATACCATAATATGCTAACCACAGTCACATATTCAGCAGCTTGGATGAACTCGTCTTGAGTTAAATATTTAATAGACTTGTTTGTAACGAAATTGGTGTTTAAATTCTTTATGGGTTTTCAAAATTAGGAAATAACGTCATTGGCGGCTTAAATAGCAGTCTTAAAAATAGATAAGTTTTTAATTTAAGTACCAGAAAAGGTTTTATATAAATTAATGTTAACTGACAAAATTTAAAATCTAATATGTTAATGAAATGTACCTTATAGCACCTTTCCATATAACACCCACAGTAAAAATCTTTATGGAAATTTAGGGTAATATAATCAAGTATCTATACATGGGAAATTGAAGCATGAATCTAATTTAAAGACAGGTTAAGCTTACCTTATTTATGTAAACATTATGCCATTGTTACGAACATAGAATTTAACTGACCGAATAGAATCATTGAGCGGCAGCATCAAAGTGTTAAGGAAAAAAAAAAACATTTGTCTTAAATCGTGTTGAGAATTAAAGAACGTTATTGAGAGCAATAAAAATGTCGTAATACATGAGGATCATTATGTAGATGAATACGCACCTAGAATAAGGACGACCAGAAAGGTTGCCGCAATGCCTCGGATTACGCAGTTTTGACAATATTTGGAACTAATAAATGCTAATACGAGTCCATGGGAACTTTGGACAGATTATTTAGTATGGTGATGAGAACTCTCTAAGCGTAATTCGAGTGTCACGACAGATTTCTAATCTTTTTACGTCATTTGCTATCATTCATGCTTTATATTACAAATTGGATGCTAAATCAAATTTGAACGATGAAAAATTCTGACAATTTTATGTTTATGCTTTACCACAAATTCATTGATAGATAACAAAATAAGATTAAGACTATCAATTAGTTAATTTTTTCATTAAATAATAAAATATAAGATGGATGTCAGCACACAATGATAAATTTCTTAGACTAAAAATCATATGTTCATCTGATACATAACTATTTTACATTTCTGAAACATAGAATGTCAATATTCTGCTAATTTCCTCAATTTATATGATATCGATTTCTTTAAGTTCATCGCTATCACAAGTAGAATCTGCCTTATGTATTGAAATGAAATACAGGAACCAATGAATCGACTGTGTCGGTTGTTCCTTTTTATTCGTAATAACGTCTAATAATCTATAAATGAATTTTGTTTCTATAACGTATGATATATATCAATTTACCCGTATGAGATCAAATTCCTTACCACACCAGGGTTACGAAAGTTCTGGTTTAGTTAAATTCGTATTAGCATGAAGGACGCATAATTACCAAAACTAGATTTCCCGCATGATGCCTCTCCGCATACTAATAAGTACTTTTAAACTTTACGACATCGTTTACGATATTATCACTCTTTTTTGGATTGACGACGATAAAAGTTCTATCGCGGCACGAATTTTAATTAGCGCTAATTTTGTCATTGACAAATTGCTTGCGTCTGGTCGAAAGGACATGAGTAGAAATATACAAGTTGGTATTAAAATCTAAACAATGTCATTATCTTGATTAAAAATTCCACACGTTGTGTTTATTAAATAACATGACATAGTAATGGCATTCTTGTTTATATGTTTGTAGATCAAGATGAAACATTTATGAGGAAGCGATCGCTTTGCTATTAGGAAATAGCCTCTTTAAAAGGAACAGGAATTGGAAATTTCTGGTACCATATTGGTTTTACCTTTACATGAGAATATTGAGATGTTATAAAATTATGTTGTTTTGATCTAAGTGTATATAAAGTACATGTGTAGAATGAAGTCGAAAGATTACGAGCGAGAAAAAATCAGTGCTTCGTTTTATGTCGCAACAGCAAACAGACTCGGAACTTTAATAATCCTATTCACTATTATTAGAGTTTTACGTGTTTAACGTCAAGTTAAAAAAACCCTTAAAAGCATTGTTATAATTTACAAATTTTCTCTTCAATTCTTACTCACTCACTAACTCAGATCGTCAACAATTATCTCCGTGAAATTAAACAGCAATTATGAACGCGCCAACTCTTGTCAAATCATTTAATCACTTTCATACACTTCCTTATCCACGTCATAACATCTTTTATTTTCCTTTCTCGGTGCCTTATTGCCTCAAATAAAGTTATTTTTAGATACTTTTATGAGCGTCGAATTATCATTGTGATTAAAAGTAGCGTAATAGTTTCTTTTACAAATACGTTAAACACCTTGTTTATAAAAAGATAACGCTTGAAATATTTTGTCGTTGCATCATAATTACTGTATCGTAAAATTATCTAAATAATTCTTTGCGCATTGAACAAACATCACAACTCCGACAGGTTTTTATGCCATTCGGTTCGCCTTTATCAGCAACTAGTTTCAGTGTTAAAAGCAGAAGGATATTGCCTGTTCTAGATATGTGACGTCACATTGTTTTTTATAAGACAGCTAGTCGGTACAAGATAAGAATTTCACTACATTCAGGTCACTTTATTGTATCGAATGAAACATTACTGTCCCGTGATAAAGGAAATGAGGAAAGAAGGAACCTTATTGATAAAGAATGATAATAACAAAGATGTTAATCATATTTCACTGGTTTCACCTGAGACAATGAAAATTATGATAACAAAGAAAGAATCACAAGTCCAGTCAACCCGTATTGCATAAGTTTACGTTGGTTTATGTGTTGTTAAGTTCCTTACAGCTTGCTTTATGAGCCAATTTACACGAAATATGTAAATTATTGACCCTTTTTGTTGTTTATTAAGGGTCGTTTTAAGAAATTACTGTGAACAATTTCAGTGCGTTAAGTTTAATCAATGGCTTTATTTCGAGTTCGACACGTACAACTTCATTGGTATCGCGTTAAATCATTCTTGTTTTCATTCTCTAGGCCTTTTATTTTAATAAGATTTGACCAACGAATCCTTCGTCGGTGGTTCTTACGAGAATTTTAATATCAATAATTTGATAAGAACGTAACATAATTTATGTATTTTGATTTGTATGAAATTGATTTTTATTACCATTTAGTAAATAAATGGCCGGTTTTATTAGTACTTAATACAGATATACCTTGAAAGCAATGTGCTGTGAGATTTTATGACAAAATCAATGTAAAAGTGCTTGCAACGCCTCCACTGGTAATGGAATATAAATATAATGAATTATTCATGTAAAAGTTGTGCGTCAGACAGAAAATTAGTTTGATTCTATATCTACGATATATTTCTCTTTACAATGCATGTAGGAATTTTTATTCTTAGGTTTGATTTTCTACAAGGCTTATACACAAACATGTCATTATATTATGTATATATAATAGATTCATAAATAGATGAATAAATGTATCTCATACATAGGTACACATGATAGATAAGTAGATGTATTTATATCTACAATCCATTAAAATTGTCAAGTAAAAAAAGAATCGATAAAATGTCCTATCCTAAATATCTATCCTAAAAACTTTGTAAGGATGTGTGTGTGTTTGTTGCTCTTTCACGCAAAAACTACTACACCGATTGCAATGAAATTTGGTACGTAGACAGCTGAACGACTGGAATAACATATAGGCAACTTTTTATCCCGATATTCCTACAGCGCAGCTAGTATTAAATAAACGGTACAGCGGCCTTGTTTGTTACTATAAATCCATGGTTCCTGGATAAGCGAGCTCTTCTCGGTATTATATCGTTTTGCATTATTTTAAATAAATCCTAACTACGATCTAGTTAGTTTATCGCCTCCAAAACCACGCTAAATTTCGTGAAAATCGTTAGCCGTTTCTGAGATTCAGATTATATGTTACAGGTAAAACTCATTTTTGTTAGGAACGCGTTTTCCCTTATTAAAGCTAGTTATAACTAAATGCCGTGATGTTGAAACCAGAATTAAGAATTTAATATGACTGAAAAACTAAGGACAGCCAACTAAGTAGTGCCAAACGCGATTTTCGCAACTGAAATTAAAAATGTTTTGACTGAGGTTTTATTTGGTTTCCATTATGTTTATATATAAATTGGGGTACCTAGCAACCTTACGTTATTACAAGTAAGGTTATTGTACGAAACGTATATAAGATTATCGTCGGTAAAGTAGCTACCAAGTTAAGAGAAGTGCAAATTGCTTCAACAAATTATATATTTGACAGTCACGGCATTCG
>NC_052106.1:3795271-3828599 GCF_012273895.1 Zerene cesonia | reverse complement strand
AATAATATATACTTAATATTTTATTATATAACATACTATTCTTTCTTTCTTATGCGAGGAAGGGAAACACAAAAAGAATCACATCAGCCGATTGAAAACCTACGATGTAATCAACCAGCAAAGAATAGAACATATTATTTTTACTGAATTATTATATTAAACATATGTATTATAAATTATTTTTTTGAAACAATATTCCGAATTCTTATTACATAGAAATGTAATTGAATTATTAAAATATATATCAATTCATTACAATGTCCATATCTAACGGGCGTGTCAAATAACAGAGGAAATTAAATTTAAGTATATTTATATTATAGATTACTTTGCATGAAAACATAAATTTGCTTTTATTTATATTATTTATCCATTCATTCTATTGATATAAATATAAAACAAAACTCCTCTTGTGTTTGTTTCATATATAAAATTTGATAGTTTTCTGTCCAAAATTTCTGTGGCGTTTAATAAGTATTTTTTGTAACACTTTGACAGTTAGCCAGGTTTTATAAAAAAATGTAAGTATTCAAAAATACGTTAAGTAAATACTTTTTTATGGAAATAAAATCGCCACAGTACGGCGAACGTCCCGGGTTCGTATCGCGCCTTAATCAAAAATGATTTCTATTCTTTAAAATTTTTACTTAGAAAATTGAAGTTCACATTAAGTAGTTTCATATACTGCAAAACTTGTTAACTGGATGGTTGCTAAACTACTAACATTTTATCTTAGGAAAAGTGCATGACATGTTTTACAATTTATATCTCACACACGTTTAATAACTTTAATTATATCTAAGTATTTATAGCCATAGCATTTGGCATTGGACATACGAGTCCACCACAGTCATGCGACCACGTGGTGGGGTACAATCGGACATTAAGAAATCATTTTGCATTTCCAAGAATTAAATTATCTGATCATTAGTTGAATGTCCATATACTCGTATACGAAACAGTTTCGCGATTGGAATGATACATTCTGTTTAATATCGCTTTATGATGTATACAGCAAGTCACATGTGGTATATATAGGTCATTAGCGATTGCTTCAGTGCTTAGTCAGACTTTATTTCGCTCAACTAAAATAGACATATAAAACCATAAATAATATGAGAGATCAGTTTCCACGAACTCCCCGATATATAACCTGCCCCACTTTTTGTCAATAACGCAATAAATAGTAAATTGTCACCTAAAACTATAGTGTCAACCGCTAGCTAGTGTTTTATGCTTATCGTGTTGTGAATTTGTCCTTCTAAATTGCAATGGAATTTGTTGTTAGTTCAAGTGTTTACTTACAATAATAATACGATAAATAAAAGGTACTTACGCCTCGCTCTTGTCATATATCGGGAATGTCTGGTGCGCCAGATCCTGTAGTGATGAACTCGTTTGTGGCTCGGCGGAAATACCCTGAGCTCTCTGTTTCCTTGGTTCCCTTGAACGTCTAACATATTGCTGATATGGGAAAACGCTCTGCAGTTTGTCTAGCTGCGAACGTAATTCCAACATTTCCTGATCGCGTTGTTTCAACAACGCCTCCAATTCTCTTATTCTCTCTATGAGGGGCTGCATGTCGTTTGACATGGCCGCATTGGCGACGCAATTCTCTGAATCTGAATTCATCGCGCTCGGCGTCCCCATTATACCATTTAACTCCTCTCTATAGGTTTCGTCTAAGGCCCGTCTATCGCCGTTGACTGTGGGCGCCACGGTAAGCGCACCTCCTCCTGTATTTACTAAGGCCCTCGGCTCATCGTCACCAGCTGTGCGCTGTGACGATCCAAAGCAGAGGGTATCGAAGCAGACGCGCATTCACTCGGCTACCGAGCACTGCACTTTAATCACTAGGATTATCACTTGGTTTATAGAGTTAACGGTCGTACACTGCACTATATAGCACTGAGTTCTCGAATATCCGTGATTGTTTAGTGGGAACAGCAGGATGTGTGTGGGCTAGTGCGTGCGAGTCGTGCGGCGCGAGCGCGGACGGTCGATACAGTGAAACGTCCTCTTCGCTGTCAGCCCCGCGTGCCTCGGCGACGCCCTGCAAATACATGCACACTTTACTATCAGTCCTCGTTTATCACCCTAAACAATTATGAATGAAAACGTGTTACATTAAGTAGTAAACGTCACACGAATAATCGTTTTCTTGTCATTTAGAAATGGTAATTGGTTTACGTCTGAAAATAGATTTCAATTTACCCTTTAATCAACTTGGAAAAGTAAAATTGACAATTTGTAAGCGGAAACGATAACAATATATATTCAGCTATTATGAATAGTATGTCCGTTTTTTTCACTTATCTTTTTTAATGAATTTCGCTTTTAATTTATTTTGTCAAATTGGAACGATTCGTGAAAACTCATTATAAATTGTTACATATAATTTCCATGTGTTCGAAACTGAAGTTCTCCTAAACGGCTGTACCGATTTAAAGGAAACGCGATCGAAAAAAAAAGCTATCAAATCTATAAATATATTTATTGGTTACCATAATATATTTAAAGCCAACTGATTGAGTATAGACAATAAATAAAACGAAATGGTCCTCTTATCACCAGTAATGTAAACACTTAACAGATCTCTCCGATCACCTGATGCATACGCAACACTGACCACATGATCCCGGTCTATATCTAAGTGTAATAATCTTATCGATTGATGTAATCTTAAAAGCATAGTGACAATAGAATTCCAAAATAAATCTTCATTGATAAGATATTTATACGCACGGCTACTGCTCGTTTGAATATACCTATTGTTTTCGGCGGTATAGTGTGTTTTAGTATAAATATAATATCATATAGGCACATTATTTTGTAAGGAATATAACATTTACATTGGAAGCGAAGAGGCGTATCTAATGATTCAATTAAATAGATACCTAAAAGTTGGTAATGGTAAAGGATCGTAAGAAATTCGGAAATATGTAGTTCAATAATTAATTTATACTAATTATCGAAGAATTTAAAAAGCTGAAGTGTCTCAGTGGTGACAATCTCGGATTGAAAGCGATAAGTCGGGAGTTCGAGACCATGTGAGCATGCAGAATATAAATTGATTTTTCCATTAATCTGTGCATGTGGGAACATCACCACTGCTCGACACAGTGAAGAATATCTTGAGGAAACTGACATGAAGATTGATACATAGATTAAAAATTTATTCAATAAAAGTTATATATTTAATAAAAGTTCGACGACATGTGAAGTCTGCCAACCCGCACTATTTATTAGTGTAGTGATCAACAAATCAACATCTGTCAAATTGACAATTAGGGAATAAAACGAAAAGTAATTTTCGTCTGTTAGTCTTTTTTAATATGTTTATTTTATATCAATCCTTGTCCGTCAAAAAATGACATGTCAAATTGTTTTCTACACAACAGGTCAAATTATTTTCTACAGCTTCAAAATGGGACCAAATGACAATAATTTACTATCAAACACAAAAAATCAATAGAAAACCCTGAGGGTTGGGTAACAAAAAAAAAAAAAACAACCAAATTTAGAACCTCCTTGGTTTTTGGGAATTAAAAAAAAGTTGCACATAAAATAAGTTTCAGACAACATTTATCAATTAATCAATTAATCAATATTAGGGAAGTTACAGTGTGCAGCGACTCTTTCAACTGTGCAAACAAATGGGTCTGGCAAAGAAAAGACTTGGACATAATCAAGGCAAGAGGCCAAAGTAAATGATCGACGTTTTCATAAGCAAAACGAAATAAATAAACGCTCCAAGGATTCCGGAACCGAATGGTCAATCCAAACATGGTTCACTTATTCCATGAAAAACTGTTCTATTCAAATAAAATATATCGTATTGTTTGTTGGGAAAAAATGTGATTATTTAGTGGAAGTGCTGGTAGGTTACCTAATGGTAAGCGACCCACCGCCCATGAAAATTTACAGAGTCGTTAGGCGTCGGCTAAGGGGTTCCCCTCTTAAAGAGTAATGGATAAAGATAGGATTTAGGAGGGGAAAAGAGGAATCTAAAGGATAAGGATAAGGTTACTTCTACCTGAGTAACAGTGGTGTTAAGTTTTGTATAGTTATCATATCCATTCAGACCGATCCAACAAAGAATACAGCATTAAAATCCGGTCATCCGATTTTGAGATATAAGTGGCGTACCTAACAAAACTTTATTTTATGTGTTTTAAAGATAACAAATGTATGGTTATAATAATACATATACCGATTCGTATCATAACATTTTATCAATTGTATATAAATGTGTTTCTTCTATGTATAGTTACTTGTTCAAATTCGTAAAAAATTAACCATTTTTGCGTTCATACGCTTTGTTAAGCTACGTGAAAGTGTTCCTTACATTAACACAACATTAATATCCATCAAGTATCATAAATCAAACTGTAAAAAAAAACATTTTTTAATTTTTTTCCGTCATCCTTTAAATTTATAATTGATGTTCGCACTGGGAAATGTGTTTTTTTGATTAATTTTCATTTAATTTTTTAATTATTGCGCATATGGTATGAATAAAAATTCGTTGCATCTGTCAATATATAATTTGTATTAAATCTTAAAATTGTGGCATATTACATATTTATACTTAATTTTCTCATGTAATTTTTGAATATTTACGCTATAGTTTAAATCAAATACAAAACTGTATATGAAGCGATAAATAAATCTTTATTTTATTACACTTTTATTATTTTATTTTATAGTTTTTAGTCTCTTCGAAGTATAGGATACTCTATTTTTTATAAAGAGATAGAAAAATATCCATAATTTACTAGCAAGATACACTTATTATGTTAATAATAATATGTTCTACCCACAATAGGTTTTGTTACGTTCACTGTAAAAATAACATTAGAAGAAAAGCTAATTTAAACTTGGTGTAAAAAAACGATCAACTTTTTTAAACGTAAAAATTAAAAAAAAATCTCAAATCAATCGAAATTCAAATCATCGAGCATGTACCGAAAATGTCAAACGAAATTTGAAAATATTTAGCGAATAAATATACAAAGATGATAGATATGAAGGAACATCTTAGCCACAGAATAATTACAGTATAACCCCGCTCCACTTATCGTTTTTTCCAATGTTAAACCGGATACATACGTTTATCAATTAATGCATGCCTAGGACATTTTCTAAGATACTCTTTGCATATGTTAATGGCAACCTTACTCTCGATAATAGTGGGTGTTCCTGTGTTATTGATTCCGGTAGGCGTGTTTCTCGTATGCGTAGGTATGTCTCATATGCACACAAAGGTAGTTCGATTATTACCTAAATGCCACCTGGTTCATGACCGCATATGTGTTAATATTACTTTATGTATATATACGAGTCACGATTTAAGCAAAGTCAATTTTATTTATTTATTTATCGAACATTATTTACTTAAATGCAGCCGCGCCCTGGTCAGCCAATTGTTATGTCGAGGTTAAGTTATATTGTATCAGTTTATGTTTAATACTTGTTGTTTTTTTTATTAGATTACAGTTTTTTTATCATCATGTCGACCTTCTATGGGGGTGTTACATTACATTACACGTTAGAAGAGTACATTAAAAAGCAAATATATTTGATATCTGAATAATGACAATTTACTATACGATGTAATATGATAATAAATAAAGTAAAATAAGTAAATATGGTAATAAATAATATATTTTAGGACAGTCCTGCAATAATATTTTTACATTTCAACCAAATACCATTATTTGAAAAATACCTATGGGAGCGAACTCTTATTCTTCTTTCTATAAAGTACTGTCTCTCGTATTACCTCTTTTCATTAAAAGTTTTTAGGAGCAGAAATTTATTTATTTGGAGGCAAAATCAAAAACAACGTAATAAATTTAAATAAAGACTTATTTAATACTAACGCTAGTTACTAGTTAGTATTCTGTGTTAATACTACAATTTTCAGAGTTAAAAAGCAATTTTTACAATATTATCTCCTTATAATATACTTCCAACACAAAAAATCAAAGAAAGGAGGTAAATTAATTATATTACGATACAATAGATAATTATAATACATTTGCATTAATACTAGCAGCACTCGACGATAAATTATTAAAGACAACCAACAATGTTCAAGCATTATTTATAACTCGAATTAGTATTTACGTTACTCTAAGCATTTCAAAGTATTCGTTACTAATGACGTGTCACGTAAATAATTGTTTAATTGAGTCACGAATAAGACATTTTATACGAGAGTTAAATCTATTTATCGCCAGTAATCACAGCAATATAGCTAATATTGCATAGGTCATGTATTTTACTAGGAATCACTTACGATACAATATGAGCAAATATTATTTTAAGACACATTATCTATCTATATATTATAAAAGAGCGAATGTGGACTTTGTGACGTTGTAGGGGATAGTCTCTGGACCTATAGAACCCATTTTAAAATTGTTTTAGTAATAAGACACGTTACCTGTGTGTTTTATAGGCTATTTTTTATTATTTATTTGATTTGGGTCAGCCATGGCGGAGTCAAGACGAGTGGTTAGTATAAATATGACGTGTAACATTAACGTAAACGTAAAGTTATGTATTTGTGCTTTCATTTTATCAGCCAATTTTCTGTTTCATCCAAAACATTTTTAATTAATTTCGTATAATATTAGTTGTATACGATCAAATCAAATATAACACATATAAAATATAGAATGAAGCTTTCTACGCCTTAAAAGCAAAGTAACCGACTCCATTCGAATTGATTGACCCACGGACAGGAGGATCGGTGACTGATTAGGATCGCCAAGTTTATATAATTCCCATACTATATAAGAGCATATACTCTGTATAAGAGTAACCTTGAGACAATTTAGTTTATTCTATTATTCTAAAAGTGTGTTCTTTGTATTTCTTTAGCAGCGTTTTTTATTAAAGTAACAGTCATGTAACGTACACACATAGTCGTGTTATAAACACAGTGAGATATTTTGAAACAAAGTATTATCATAGATCACGATTATTTGCTTTTATCTTTAAGAAATTATGCAACATTGATTAATTGTCGCTAACTCAAATGTTTTCCTTGTGACATTTAGAATGGGTCGTATGTTTTATAGGATAATAAAGTCTTTTATAACCCTATTACTATAAAATATTGCAATATTGTTAACGAAACGGGTAATTTACAATTTCTTTTATGTATGTTAAGAAATAGCGGTTCAATAATACTTGTTTAAAAAAAAAACAGTTTCTATTTTGAGTAAGCCTTTTTTTCAGTGATGGTATAATGTGATTTTCAGCGTTTCGTTTTACTGGTGGATTAAAAAATGTTTATATTTTGTGTTAACTATAAATATTGTTCTCAATGTCTTTTTCTGTTTATACAGTTGTCCTATTTCAACTGGTGGTCTTTAAAAGCAGAGTAATGGGGTAACTCCTAGGGACGTGCCCTCCAATTTAGGCCATAGGCTGGGATTACCATCAGGCTGGATTGTGGTCAAGGCATTACACAGACTTCTTTAAAAAGCCATAGATACAATACAATCGTTCTCAATTTGAAATCATTGGCTGCATAACAATTTCTATTAAGCTGATGTGTCAATCGTGAATAAAATTCATTCATAATTTATGTACACCCGCCATTTTGCTTTCCTCTTATGAAATTAAACTGCATCAACAGAACATCTCGTCTACAAACGTTGTCTATTCGCTGCTTAAAAGTTCAATATATTTATAACGTCTCGCATCTCGAGTTATTTTTAGATGGTTCTCAATTAGATTCAATTCAACACAACTGAACATTGTCATATGTACAATTATGTTATTTAAGAGCAGTCGGGACTGGCCGTTACATGAGGCTTCAGTGAAATCGCGTTATTTAGAATTAACAGTAATTGATCTTTATTGGCCAGCGGCTATTGGACAATGCATGAATCCACTGTGCTTTTAATTATATCTTGGATTATTTCAAAGCAGCTTTGTGTATCATACTGTGCAGTTTTAACAATTTTAAATATATTATAAGGAAACAAACGTTATTGTTACCGTAACGGTGTGTAATTTCTCTCGTTTTAAAGTACTGTTTGTTCAAATATCAATAAAATTTTCTTTTCATTTATTTACTTTATTTATTGAGTAAACATTTTTGTTTTATTTATACACATTTGAATCATTACGAGATTTATGAATTCCAATAGATGGTGCGTGACACGTATGAGAACGGTTAATTTTTGGAGCGAAGCCGCGTACAACAGCTAGTCACTATTCACAAATAAACAAAATTATGGCATATAGAAACAACTGCCCAAATAGACCCATATATGTCATCTATCTATCGTTATAGATTATTCGCGCCAAATAAGGTACTTCCGCAGTGATGCGGTCATTTAATAATTGAACAAGTCGCGCAAAGGTTATAAAAATACCGAGCTACGTAATTGAAATGTGATCGCCGAGGGAGCCTCAAGATGGGCATGTGATACGTATCTTTCCAATTTATGGACTGGTCTCATATCATTTCCTATTACCGTCATAACGTGCGTTGTCCTTTTGACTTATACGTTCGTCATCTCGATAGCATTGATTGGAAGTGGTGATTGTATGTAGCAGTAGTAGTACTGAAAAACTATCCTCCTCCTATATTAATAGGCAAAAAAAACAGCTTTAGAATCATCAGAATACAATCATCGTATTAATTTAATTCGATAAATCATAGACAATCATAATATCATCACTTCATAGAAATGTGATTTTATCTGTTTTAGATACGCAGCACGTGAAAGGGTATGTATAATTAAGATTAAAGATGTAGATTAAGGTTTTAGCACTTAGCCTTGTCTAAGGTCTTTTTAGTTGATATTAGATGGATTATTTGTATAGTTCTTTGACGAAGCTGTAATTCATTACTAACGTTAATAACTGTACTACTGCTGTATAACTACATTTAAACTGACTAAATATAAATGCGCAATCAATACAAATTCTATTGAATTTACTCAGTTATTCAAGCATAAATTGTGGATAAACTCATAACATTAACAGACAATGAGTTGAAACGCGCAGTCAAGGTTATCCGTTGAAATGATCTTATAATCGCTTAAATAAATTCGAGAAAGTACTAAAGGATTTGTTAATTCCCAGCACGATACTTTCAGAGCAACGTCGTGTATAAATGCACTTTTGACACGTCGAAAATGTCTGGTACCGTCTGCAGAGAAACCAACATAACTTTTCATATTACAATTAATTTTAATAGCACTTCTCTCCGTGTTATTTTGCATTAAAAATATTCTTCTAGTTGTGGTTATAAAAGATGGCTCATGCTATTTAGGTCGCATATTTACGATCTCTTCTAATGAATTGATTACAGATAAAAAGAGAAAATACCATGTAGCTTCGTTGCTGAACATACATCTGGCATTGAAAGTGATATAATCCGCAGTTCGTTTTAATCAGATCACTCTCAACACGTCAAAACAATAATTATGACAGCTGAATGATGCGTGACGCATTTGACCGACATTTAGGGGAGTAATTACAATGTCTGATTTAAAGATATGTAGAAAATATAGGTAAGGCCAGCGGTCAATGCTGTATGAGTAAGTTATAAAATAAATACTAAAAAGTCATAAGGTTTTTTCCGTATTCTAGAAGCTAAATGATTCTTCTTGTTCAATACCTCTATATTAATTGTCATAGGTTTTTATAGTTTAGAAGTAAGGGTCCCTGAGTTAGCAATCTATTTCGTGACCAATTGCTTCCGGGCTGAAAATTTTTACAATGTTTAGGGAAAATGACCTTCAGGTGAATTGAGTTTAGTACAACGACATATCTAAATATTTTTATTTATTATTAATATTATATAGCAACTTTCACGGGAGACACCAGCTTCAAACAAAGATTCATCTAATCCAGTTCACCCAGTCGAAAGTTCTGGGGTGCGAAGCCAAATACTAAATACAATACTGTCTACCTTTGCTTTTTTGACGTGATAAGACAAGATGTCAAAAACAAGAATATTTGACAACTAGCTGCACCCCGCGGTTTCACCCGCGTAAGTCCGTAGGAATATCGAGATAAAAAGTTGTCTATATGTTATTCCAGTTGTCCATCTATCTACATACCAAATTTCATTGCAATCGTTCGTTCAGCAGTTTTTGCTTGAAAGGGTAACAAACACACACACATCCTTACAAACTTTCGCATTTATAATATTAGTAGGATCTTCGTGACTTCGTGAAAGAGGGAGTGAAATATCTTATATCCCCATTCCCCTTTGAAATTTTCTTTACATTATTTTTGATGTATACGCCAGGCAGCGTTTATTTCTTTTATCTTTCACTGTTTACAGAAGCTCTGTACATAACTTCACAAAACCAGTTCTGATCAAAATGTTATGCAACTTTTTGCAGTTTCGTGAGAATCCTTAATGGTGAAGACACGCGGACCATTAAAGGGATGTTTCATCAAAGTGTGTAATTTAATTTAAGACAAAAATTAAGGAAAAAACATTAAAATACAGCTATAATTTTTCAAAACGACTTTTGTTGTATGTTTGATTGACAGTTTAGGTACAAACTTTGGACAGCGTTACAGGTAATTGTGCAATTTAGCCAATTGCAGTGCGAACTATTTAAGTCACGCCCGCATACTTTAAATATGCATTTTTATAAACAATTTTAAAATGCTGGCGATAGCATTTAAAGTTTGCAAGTGGTATGGTTGAGCAGTGATTTAAAGATTTACTTTTAATCGAGATCTTTTATGAGTGAAGAGTTTTTGATTATTTCTCTACTCTTATTAACTATTTATATGAAAACTGTTTTATTATAAAAACGAAGTACGAAATTTCTCTTCTCAGATAACTACCGGTACGCATATAAAAAGGACAGCAATCAGAGAAACTCGAAGGGCACACATATTCTGATTAATTTACGACGTGTGGCATTTTAACCGCATAGCCAGTAATTTTGTAAATGACAGGTTTTTTTATAGACTACGACACCAGTAGCGGTGCTTATTATAACAAGGGGTGTGTATAAATGATTTAAATCATCGTGGAATAAGAAATATTTATTTTGAATTCGACATAATGCCGCATTATTGATGTGCCGTGTCGCCTTGAGAATAAATAATGGCAAAACAATGTGGGATTTTATGTTTAATGCAATACGTTAAAAACAATAATTGTAAGGTATTGTTCTATGCACCTTAGTACAAAACTATGTTAATATGGTTTATTAATAGTTTCTTTGATTTTTCATCTTAAAATTTAAAATTTCAGTGAACTATTTTCACAATTATGAATGTATCGGTTAGTTTCAAAGACATCCTTTTGAAACTATCATTAACCTGATATTTGTTGTTATTACCGAACTAGAATTAATTCAAATCCAATTAATAACTCTCATAAAGTTCATTTACATTATTATATGCACAAATTAGACTCACATCGCGTAGATAAATACTCCTTTATCAAAACATTACTTTGCAATATACGTCTTTTAATACCGAAAGGTTAAAGCTATTATCGACACGCTTATCGCCCACTGTTTAAAATAAATCCTTTGAAATATTTAAGGTTTAAGCCAATTATCGTAATTTAAGCTATCGGGATAAGAAAGCGTATAAGGCGCAACCGGTATGATGAAAGGCGTGACAAATATAGGTATGTAGTTGATGGAAAATCATTAAATTCGTATTGAACAGTTTCATGTATAAATTTGATACAATTATGATAGCCATCTTTCTTTGACCGGTGTATTGCATAAGTGTTTACTTTATGTTATTATAAACTTATGAAATAAAACATTATAGCGTCCCAAATGATACCTATTTGCTATTTGTTATAGATACGATGATTTACGACGAGATTCGAGGATTTTTTTTGTCCTGAAAGATAATTGTGCATGGAAGAAATTTGATTAGATCTGAACGTCATTTGAAAACTAAACGTGCACTCATAAAACGGTCTATTTTTTTTTCTTTTTGTATATTTACTGTCTTAATCACATCCAACCTTGTTTCAAATCCAACCAATCCAAAGTATATTTGCAATCGAGATAAGTTAAAACTAAACCCCTTTTAGACACCACAAAATAATAAACTACACATGGAATTATATTATCTCTGATTATACATATTTGGGTATGTATAGTCAGAGATACGAACAGAATATCACGCCCGTATTTTCATTGAAGCCCACTTAAATTAATTCAGCTGGTACATTTCAGTACAATGTTAATTAATCTAATTGTAAATATTGACGTCCATATAAGAATAGAAACAAAAATCAATAATCTGACATTCTTGCAGGATAGAAATATATACCCGTCACGTATATCAAACCTAGGCCTTCCATCTCCAACCGATAAGCCATTAGGTAAGACCATTGGGTGACGATTTTTGCAATAAAATAGAATAGTTTTATTCAATTTAACATACTTATGTGATCTTTTTGGACTTTCCAAAATCGTGGTATAAATATCATCAAATAATCATATGCCACTGGAAACGTGACGTCTACTGTCTGACATTGTTATCAAACTAATAATTCTATAAATATCTTCCTTCCATATACATCACACGAATATGCAACCCACTCATTGCAATTATGTAGGTTTAAAAGAGTTGAGGATGCCTCGGCACAAATTTGGCCAGCTCGCATGGTGGAAGGTACCACACCCCCACAGTAGATCGACGTCAAATAGTAGCCCGTGAATGCTACTGTTTCGTTCAGTGAGTGGTGGAACCGAAGGCCCGTATCCTTTTCCTCACCCTTCTGCCCTCAACTCTTTCCTTATCCCTTGACCCTTAAAAGCGGACAACCCATTTTCAGAGGCCTTACCTCTGCAAATGTTCACAGGTGGTGATCGTTTTCTATCAGGCGAACTAACTCAGTTGCCCACTCCAACACAAAAAATGCAAAGTTTCAACCAAAAACTGTATATAACATTCCAAACTTTCGATTTGATACAAATTTACAATGAGTGACATCAAGTACATAAAAACAATGATGTGACGATGCGCGACGTCGATCAGTTAGCAAGCAGTGCGTAATTGAAACCGCGTGATATGTTGACCGTACAAATGTATATACCTATAATTACGATATACATAACATATACACGTATTGGATAAACAGTACTGTTTAATAACTACATGTTAATATGACTTGATTCGTTTGTCAAACTTTTGAATCCGCTTTATGATTCCTTTGAACGGCCGCTTTTAAGCTCGGTATTTGTTTGCAAAAATTATTTAAAATGTATGGAGTTCAATTAATATATCAACAAAATATATGTGTCTAATATATTATCTACAAAGTGGTCCGCCCCGACTTCGCTTGAAGTATCTACTAAATATAATATAGCTTAAGCTAGAGACTTCAAGTCTCTCAGTGAACGATTTTTTTTTTAATGGGGCGAGTTTGGGGAATCATTACAAACATACATGTTTGTTTGTTTAAGTTTCATGTTTATGTACACACATTTAGAGTTCTCTTTATAACATTAGTTGGGATAAGTTGACTCATTCGAAAAATCTTAGTTAGAAGTTAGTTTTTCGAATGTGGAAATAAAAAAATCTAATGGAGAGGATTTCGAATCTTATTCACAATCATTGACAAATTAAGTATACTTTTTAAGACCTGTAATGATTCTTAATTATAAATAATTTGTATACCTTATTGTGAGCAAATACAATGTTTTATAGGTTTATGCTTTTATCTAAATAAAATCATAATTACATAAAGTGTAACGATATAAAATAACAAATTGCATTCAATGTTGCACTTTGAACATAAAGAATACAATTTAGCATAATGGCATAAACAAATAAGTCTTAGACACGATTCAATAATTAACAAAAGTGATAATTTATGTTCAATAGTCTATACAAGGAAAGCCTTTTATACAAATTGCCTTATGCTTATGTTAATATTGCACTATTTAACAAAGAATATATGTAATGTCCCTTCATACAATCTATACAATATTACAAAGAAATAAAGTTGGTGAATTTGGGAGTGCGTGACGATGGATATGGGTTGGGTGGTGATCTCAGAAAATGCTGGAACGATTTTAAAAATTCTTTCAACGTTAGAAGCCTGCAATTCACTGAGTGACATATATATAGCATACGTCCGTAGTATATGTACCACCCTCGAACAGCTAATCTTAAATAAACCTAAATGGAAATCAAAATTAATCTCGAATCCAAGATTTTATAGCAAAGAGACTGAAGCAGATAAAAGCATTGCATGGAGAAAATAATGGCTAATTCAATGTTTACAATTAATATTTATTGATCGGGCCAAATTGATCTTTGATTATAATCACTTTACGATAATTATGTAAATTTAATTAATCATACGCAAATAAACCGCTGAGTCACGTTCATCGAATGAATATATTACTTTAAAAATTATTTTATGAGCTTATATTTTCAAAAAGCTGAATTCGAGCAGCAAAGTTGGCAATATGTCTGATATGATCAGAATTATTGAATAATTGTCTTATTGAATAAATACATGTTATTATACATCGTTCCCCTTTAATCATTCTATCTATAAAAAAACCATCAAAATCCGTTTTAAAGATTTAAGCTTAAATAGGGACAGACAGAGAAAGCGGCTTTTGCTTACTATATAGTGATGACAAAATTCTTGTTAAATTGCAGTTTTACATTGGTTTTTGTGAAGATTTTGATCGAAATGTTTTACTGACACAATATTTTAATCATCATCATTATCATCATCATCAATACAGGAAAAAGAGACCCTAACTATAACTACTAAAGAGCGATAACGCCACCCTTTGCTATTTATTTGAAGTTTTGTTCAACTTTATCTTATATATTTCAACTGACGTCGAAAGAACAAAGGAGTTTCTCAATTCTACTAAACTTTTTTGGCTTTAATACTCAATAAATCCGTTAGTTTCCAGACGATTGACGCGCACGTGATTCTTTTTGTGTTTGATAGAGTATTGTTGTCATTTAGTCCCATTATAGTTTAGAATTAGGAGTTGCATTTCCCCCTTACGGGAAGGTCGGTGACCTTTTTTGAATAAAAAAAATTGTAACGCTGTATAGAATTGTCATTCACATTAAAACTCTTAAATATAAAGCATACTGGTAGGAATTAACATATATATACATAAATATGTGATGTGATTGTTTTAAATAAGATAATTCACAAAAAAATAACACTTATTTTAATTAACATAAATAAACTCATGGTTGTGTATGAAAATATTTAAATATTTTTTTTTTTGAATTGATATCCTTATAACGGAGCTGCAAGTTTTAAGTAGGACAAGTGCAATTGATAAATTTTAATAAAAATCCATGTTTATTTTTAACAGAATCAATGTTTTGAAGTACACGAGAAAAAACGTTTATTTACGTGCTTTAAATGATTCGGTTAAATGCAAGTTATTCTTTTTAAAAATCCAGAACAATTTTAAAAGCAAATATTTTCGTATTTTAAATATTATAATTGCTTTTTCATGTAAATTTAGTAGAATAAATTTTCTAGTGTTGTCGTTTATAATTTTTAAGAGACTGAGAAATAAATTTCAACATAATTGCTTACAGTTATATGAAAAATAAATACAATTTAGATAAATAAATGTTTTGAAAAACGACAAATGATAGTCCATACTGGTAGACTTTTGATACTTTAATTCATGCAAATAAGGTGGAATTGATATAAACCAATTAACTTAGGCCGTTATTTTTGGTGTGTTATGTCAATACACCTTAATGCAGAACTGATAAGTTTGATTTTATTGTAACGTTTTTTTTTTTCTACTTCCAATAATTACATTTAAGATTTTATAATTTTTTGTATTGGATTATGTATAGTCTAGTTGTTTTTAATGATCGAAGTTTGTAATTAAATGGAATCGCATACGTTATGTAAGTTTTAATCACTTCATTTCATCTCATCTTAAACATTGTTGAATTTCTCTGCGATAAGTTTTTATATTCTCTCTAGAAGGCCATTGTTATAAATTCCATCCAAGCAGAGGCGTTAATGACCAAAAATCTTGCGAACCGTAAAGATTACTTATGAGATAAGAACATACCTCGGTTATACCTGTATATTATATTTAATGTCTTAATTTTCTTTCCTCGTCAGTCATTTATAATGACAGGCATATCACCCGAAAATGCTTCGTGCTGTTTTCGGTGCAATTTTGTATGACACGCAATATTTGATTGTTTTGAGGCTTAACAAAACCTTATTAGTTGCACGTAGTTTATTTAAGAACAAGTTATAATGACACACGTTATTTGAGGATGATTACACGATAAACATTTTGATCACCGGACGAAAAAAATCGTGAAGAAAGTTAAACTTTTTCTACATACCCTCAGCAAAGTATCATAAACGAATAGCACTTATTCACACGGACGATCTTCAACAATAAACTTATCGTAATTATCACATACAGTTCACAATTCAACGTCAGTAATACATAAACGTAGTATCATCGGATTTTATCAGTCGTTCAGATACGAAAAGGTTCGGCGGTTTGTTCGCGCGCACGTGACACGGGCGTCACAGCAATCAATTGGTATCGAAGTGATGGTCGTAGATGACTTATTTACTAGTTCCAACCACTTGAGATATCGTGATACCAGAACAATGTCGGTGGTAGCTGAAACGTCTATATAGGGTTGTCAATATTCCGTTTTTTTTATTCATTGGTGTAGATGATTTTGTATACTGTTGGTATGTTATATACATTGGCAATTAATAAGAAGTAATTGCTATTGTAACTCGGAAACCAACTAACTTGAACAATTATTCAAGCTCACATATCACTGAACGATAGAGCTATCAGCATATAGAATTCAATACAAGATTTAAAGAATATACTTTTTACATGTAATGTAAATTGTTATTATATTAATAAGGGCGATTTTTCAATCATTGGTTAAAACCTAATCGCTCCATTCCAAGTCTATATCCAAAAGTATTGCAAATAAAAAAAAGACAAAATTTCAAAACTCGATCAAATAGAACACAATTAATGAATAAATTGTATCCAAACATTGAAAAATCAGCCCTATTTTTACTATTATGACGGATAGATGTGAGTCGGTACTCTATAAAGACAAGTGAATAATAAACTTGTCTGTAGTGGTTTAAGAAATGTGTATATTTATAGGAAAATCACGTCAATAATAAATTTGTAACTATCGCTCTGACTGACGTTAGATCATATTATCTTTTCTGAATCAAACAAATATGAACATAAAACTTGGTAGTTTTCCAATTTAATCAGTTGTCGTTTATTTTATTTTTATCCTGGTTAGATTATCTTAAAATCTAGTTGCCTATTGATTTGTATATCTTTAAGGTGTACACTAATACTCATTTTCATATCCTGCATTACCTACTATTCCGTTTCGTTTGTTTGATTTCTTTATATTATATAAGTGAAAGTATTGTATTATTAATTATTATAATATTTTTGGAGTTTGTATTACTTAAAATAAATAAAAAACGAATTAGAACGATAAGCTATTATTTTTCTATTCATATTGATTATTTCTTACTTATAATTATAAGCATAATGTTATTTTTTTACTATAGGTAGGTAGCAATAAATCATATACTCTTATTCTTTCTCCTAATTTTAATATTTAATTCGTGATACTCCTAAAATTAAAAAAAGGCATATTTGCGACTACATTTCTACAGGAATAATTATGATAAATAAATATGATGTATTATTACAATATGTTTTATATTTATAACACAGGAGAAAAAAAATTGTGAAAACCGTGCCATCTTGCGGCGAGTAGCAGAACTACAAGAATACATCAGAACGATCTGTCGACGTAGTTTTATAAGTAGTCTCATAGATGGCATTTCTCTTGATGAGTTACTTCGTCTAAGTTTTTACAGTCAACCTTATCTACTTTTTACACCTGTATATTATGTGTACATAATTTTTATTTCTAGTTTTATAACCCATTCTCCGCTTACAAGGACAAAGGTAAATACCGTGTGGGTCCAGTTTATCTGCTTGTTATGTAAAGATATTTATAATATGTGGACACAATTTCCGCCATCTATTTTTAGCTCGCAGTAGATAAGGGTTTGTCACGCATTCTATTAATGCTTAAGTCTCATAATGGTAGTAAATCATAATGGAAACAGCGATTTTATATATATCTCAGTATTGATACAATTATTGCTTTGGGTTATATGTGTAAATAAACGAACTAATTATTTTTTTTAATCATAGTTTTTTTACCTAACTAAACATTTTTTTTAAACATTGGATAAAATGAATGAGAAATATATCATAATTTTCAGTATACGACATTTTCATATAAATACGTATGCATTCAGAAGTTAAGGAATGCAAACGGAGTTTGTCTAAATTTATATTCTTTCAAGATATAAGCCCGTATTAATAATCAATAAAACATCAGTTGAATTAGTTAAATTCTACCTGTAAAGGTACCAAATTTTAGATAAACCCATACAACAGTTTCCTTCGTGTTTTTAGTATTACAACACAACACTACAACATAACATGATTGTTGTTCTATGTCGATGAAAACTGTTTTTTTTTTTGCTCTTACACACAAAAACTTCTCATCACTTTAACTGAATTACCGAATACCTAAATACAATGTAATAGAAAAGTCTAACATTGCTTAACAGGGTAAGTGCTTCGCTAACAAATTCGCACTGAAATATTTTTAAACATCTAGTACTAAGTATGTTTGTTCATTGTAACTAATATAATTCAGATGCATATTCGATTATCTTAAACGTTCACTAACGTTGTATTACTGCAGTGACGCTTAAAACATCTGGTATTTAATTCCATTTATACGATACAAAACATCAATAGACGACTGTTCAGATACTCTTATAGATTTAGATCAGTCAGTAAATACATGTAGTTTTAGTATTAGTAATTACTGATTAGAGTATGTAATTATATATTAACAGAAATAGAAAGATAAATAACGATAAAAGTAAAGCAGACAGGCATCTATTTAAATTAATTAACGTACCAAAGAAATATCTCGAAGATGACTGAAAACGGGTTTCCATACCGGTTGTTGAATTGTTCTTATTACGATTAAAGTGCTATGCTATTTTGTGATAGCATTATCATTTCATTTGCATATATTATTATACATAATAAGTTAATTATAAATTGGTTATTGATACGGTTATGTTTATTTCATTTATAAAACTGTAATTTATTTTTATAATACCTTAATATATTTATTCAGATGCTGTGACAAATGTTTTGTTTGTTAATTTGTGTTTATACTGAATAAATCACAGGATAATAGATAAAATCTATGTCAACTATCTTTCAGAAGCCATTTGATCCGTTAATTAAATAGTGAATTTAATGATTTTAGTTTTATACAAAAAATATATAATTTAGTATTAATCCTTACTATTAAAAAAATACTGAATTTTGTAGCCCCAAATTTGGATATTCTTAAATGGCAATGCTTCATAGAGGGTATTTACCCTCGATATTGTATTGAACTTACTATTACATAGTTCCCATTTGGGGCGTGTAAGGTACACGACCGTCGAGCGACGGAACGTGATTTCGTCCAAACTTCGAACCGGTTCATGACATTCTTCAAATAATGGTATCGTTACAAATTACACTGTCTCGACACGCCATGCGATATAATGAGGTAATATGGGGTTAAGGAGATATTCAATATTCGCCATTGCCAGTATTCTAACTCGTATTTGTTATTTTTTAAAAAACAAGCAAAATTATAATAGAAATACTAGATATAAGATTGTGGCAGGAAATTAAATGCTTAAAAATTTAAAGGTTTACGATTAGATTCGACCCCGGTGGCGAGTTATATATAATCCATTATTAGTTTAAAAAATGTTTTAAAAATAATAAAAATATTTCTTTAGATATGGTCGTGGATGATTTCAAAACAGACCTGTGACGGGTGCCTAGTCCAATCTATTTTGCGCAGTGGGAGTAGGATATAACACAGGGTTCCTTTCCCTGGGGCCTTGGGCGTTATCTTAATCTCTAATTACAAAATTGGGCCCTTACTTATTGGCTTACATTCGTCTACCACTTTGGGTCATCAAACCAGCTCGATAGCCTTATTTTTTTTAATGTCATAGTCGGCAATGGAGCTGGTGGGTCGCCTGATGGTAAGCGCTACCACCGCCCATGGACATTTGCAGAAACGTAAGGACAATTGCAGACTTTACGCCTCTACTAATGGATTGCCGACTTCAAATTGGAAAAGGATAAGAAAGGATTGATATTATTGATGAATTGTCACCGGATCTACGTGTATTTGCTACGTTTTGAATGAATTGGTAGCTTATGGGCGAAATAAAGTCGATCAAATTTAATTTTATGTTAAAAATATCGACTGGTAGAACATAAATATCCATAAATAGCCATTTGTGTTACCTAATAAAAATAATATTAGTGTCTCATTCATTATTTATTATTTCCGTCACTTGAAAACCTACTTAAATAACATAACACGTGGTTCTAAATATATAATTCTATTTTTGAAAGTTTTATTGAATTTAGTTTAGATATAGGAAATTAGTTATCAGGAAATTGCTTTAAATATTGTAGTTTTTCTACGGTGTAACCTGTTTCATATAATTTTATTATTTCAATATGGACAGCATTTCCCATAATTTACTTATAATATCGTGATCGTATAATTCGATGTTTTGATATATTTTTAGTGCTAATTCAATTTGATTTATTGCATGAGCATGTACCTACACTAGATTAAGAGATGTCACAATGATTATTATGATATAACTGTCGTTGTTTTAATTTGTGTTTGTGTTGGAAATCAATACGTGAAGTAAATTCATATGAAGACGACGATGGCGCGTGACGTTACGCGAAAAGTTGATAACAATATGTTCTATACGAAGCGTTTAATTATAAGTAAATTTTTGTTCACAATGCAGGGACCCAGACCTTGTAGTCATTTCATTTGTCTAAAATCAAAAGGCACATTTATGGTACAAAATATTTTTAATGGCTTTTTATATTCGCACGAATTTATAACGATTAATATATAACATTGAAAAATCGACTCTTAATTGCGTATCAAATGTCGAGACACAGCAGTAAAATCAGTTAAAATTAGACTGTATCCATATAAAATGTAGGTGTTTGTGTGAGTGAATAACTCTGTATTGCAGTGGAATGTCTGTGTGTGTCGTCTTTATTGTAGTTGATCTATTTTTGGCTTCGTTATCTCTCGCACAGATGTTGCTTTGGTTTCAAAGGATTTCTTAATGTAAACAAGTCATGTAGTAAGCCATATTTGATCTGAATTTAATGCCTTTTCAACAAATGTGTATATTTGTTTTATTAAATTATTCGATAAAAATTAAATCCTGTCGTATTTTAATATTTGCTAGGTTCATTTTTGCTTGATATTTCTATTGGTCTCATTAAAATAAAGGTTTCAACATTCGCAAATTAGAATTTTTGTCGAAATAAACAAACAGATATATGACGTCATAAATTCTTAATTTCCAAACATCGATTACAACAAGGGGCAGAAAATAATTTTTTTAGCTTTAATTGATGTGAAATACTTATATTATTGAGTAGAATACATCTTATAGCACTTATTATGTGATTTTAATGCTATGTGTGAATTTAGATATTAAATTTAATAAGACGTTTTACGCCAAATTCTTAGCATAAAGTAGAGATATTATTTCGACCGAAGTGTTGTGAAAAGATTTTCGGTCTTTTTTGTTATTTATGGACTGTGGTCGAATAAATATTTTTAGTGTATACGTGTGTTAACTGTTAAGTGTGGGTAAATATAATATCGTATACAAATGTTATGTAATTTGATTATGTTACCACTGCTTCTCGAGGGTCGACACTTCAGTTACAAGTGCCTCCTTCAATTGGTACCTACTTAAATAAACTATGCAACTAATCATAACATTTGTAGAGAATAAAATAATGATATTTTTTATAAGTTTAGAGAATAGCTACATCCAACAAACATTCTATCAACACTCTTTTGTTGTATGACAGTCTTATCTAATTTCATGTCTAAAAATGAGCTAGACAAATCTATACCAATAATATCTGAAGAGTTTGTTTGCTTAGCGCTAATCTCAGGATCTACTGTTTCAAATTGAAACATTCATTCAAATTTAATTAACTTCATCAAAATAGCATTTTATTAACTATTTATACAATCTCAACCTAAATCCGAGTAAACGAATCCAATTCAAATAATTTATATTTATTATTCATATAGCTTTTCAGGTTTAAGAAAACAATTCTTTACTTAGTATTTTCTTGTGTTTGATTTTACGCGAGTATTATACATTTAGAAATTAAAAACTTTTTAACGGATTTTAAACGAGATTTATTCACTCGCTGTAAAGTGTTCGAAACGTCGGGTTAATAATATAATGAATAAATCGCAAGAAAGAAAGAAAATTAAGATCCGTTAAAAAGTTTTTAATTTCTAAATTCTTTACTATTTAATAACTAATTTATTATTTAATCTAAATATCGCCGCATCAATTTGTCTATGACATAAATAAGAGTAACAATTCGCATACACGAGGATCTTATATATTACATAATCACCTTTAGACAATGCTCGACACGTCTCCATACCATAACCGTTTGATACAATACAAAACACAAATCCACAGCCATCCAAAGGATACATGTGACCGTATAAACGGCCGGATGACTAAACAATTCTATAAATAGCCACACAGGAATGGTGAATCCGATAACTGGCTCAACTGTTGTGTATTTACAGCATTATAAATATAGAATGGAATGAAAATAACTTTTATAAATTACATACGGTTGCTATCGTTTGTTATTTCTGTGCTAATTACTGTGTTATTGTATTAACTGTTTTATTTATAAATTGTTCGGTTCATGAACATATTCCTTTGATGTTATTTTATTACATGAAACATTCCACGTTTCCTAGTTGTTGAAATGCAGTGTTAAAAATGAATTCGCGTAAATACTTTACAAATTATTTTATTATATATACTTTTGATGCTTCATCATCATCATCAGCCTATATGTGTTAAGAAAGTCAGTCCCTTCTTTGATTATTATATTATCACTGAGGTAAACAACTTTAAAGAAAGATAAAGAGAAAAAATGAATTAAAAATTGTTATATAAAGACAAAAAGGATAGCCAATCATATGAATGTTGTGTATGTGTGTTTATGTTTGTATGGAAGTATAATAAAATAAAAAAAATAATAGTGCGTGTTAGAAATTTTGAAAGAATAGAAAAAATTTGATCACGAGGCAGGATACGAACCTGCGTATCTTGCCTAACCGTAGCAACGCCTAGCCTCTCGGCCACCCGTGATCCTGATTTTTTTTTTCTATTCTTTCAAAATTTCTAATTTATAAAGCATTTCAATGCTATAAAACTAAAAATTAAATCTAACAAAGGCCGCGTTCCATCGATACAATATTGTAATCATTGAAATAATGTTTCGTATTGGTTGTGATGGTTCTTAATCATCTCAATAGATGGCGTGGGGTGCCCCTTAGGCACATGAAACCAAAAGAATAGAAAAGGATCACGGGTGGCCGAGAGGCTAGGCGTTGCTACGGTTAGGCAAGATACGCAGGTTCGTATCCTGCCTCGTGATCAAATTTTTTCTATTCTTTCAAAATTTCTAATTTATAAAGCATTTCAATGCTATAAAACTAAAAATTAAATAGTGCGTGTTATGCGGCTATAAGTATATAGTGTGGCTTTACCTACTAGGATTTTTTTTTCAAGTTTTTGTTGAGGTACAAGGAAGATTCTTGTGGAGAGAAAAAATTTACTAACTACAAAGAAAGCCATGCTAGTTTAGGTAGAAAACTTCTCGTATCCTGCTAAAGTTTCGATCTACTTTTTGCTTGCTATTTTATATTGAGGAAAATGACGTCATAAAAACAGCAACAAAACAAAACACATAGATTACGCTTTTTTATTGATGTCTGACCTTGATACACTGTAAACAACTATTTCCAATAGAAACGTTGTTTCAAAATGTTGTTTATAAATGCGAATGTGACTGTCTGTCGCGTTTTCACGGCAAAACTACTGAACTGTTTTAAAGGAAATTTTAAAATTTACGGTTGACATAAGGACTAAGGCTTATTAATGCGAGGAATACATACCCACCTTCCGACCTCTTATAGCCCTTGTAAGGTTGTATGGAATTATCGACAATTATCGCCGTCTTAAACTTGAAACTATTAATTAGATATAAATAAAAAGGCGCGGTCATAGAATATAAATGTTAGCCGCGGCTTCGCTCGCGTAGTCAAATGAAAAGAGACAATCTTGGGATTTTCTTCGTATGGTTTCTAATGCCGTAGTCTTTCTAGGATATAAACTATCTTTTGTTCTTTCTTGGAACTCAAACTGTCTCTGCACCAAGTTCCATCCAATTCGGTTCAGTGGTTTAGGTATGATGAAGTGACATGTAGACTTTTACAGTTATACCACAGATAATATAATACTGTACTAGTTATACACAATAGTATATTCATGATAATATTAAATTAAGAAAATGACGTCCCGTGTCCCCGATGGGGCAGATGATGTGCACCTGTTTCATTGATCGACTTTCTTTAAAGAGAAGTAGGTAGGTGATCAGCCTTTGTGTCCTGCCAGATCGAGATCTTTTTTGTGAGTCCCCATCGGGAATGGAACCCACGACCCTTCGGTTCTACTCATGCGTTCACCATTGTACCAATAAGGCGATTAAAAAATAGCAATCCATCCACGGATTTCTAAATCCTATCCTATCCTACTAATATTATAAATGCGAAAGTTTGTGAGGATGTGTGTATGTTTGTTACACGCAAAAACTACTGAACAATGAAATTCCAATGAAATTTGGTGCGTAGATGAACAACTGGAATAACACATAGACAACTTTTTATCCCGATATTCCTATGGGATACAGACTTACGCGGTGAAAAGGCGGGGCGCAGCTATTTATATATATAAATGTAAGATATAAAAATCCGCTCAATTCGCAAAAAAAGGATTTAAAGTTATGTCTTCACGCATTTATATACAGATTTTTGTAACATCTCCGATGAACGTCTCCGATTATATTATACTAGGACACTAGTCAGACACCAGTAGTATAAGACATTGTACCTATGTTTCGAGTTGTTGCTTGCTATGAATTTACAATCATAGTACATTATACATTTTGTCCTACCATAATAATGTCTCATAGTTAATGCCTTTTTGTATAGGCCTCCTCTAACTACTACCGTTGCTTTCTGTCCGTCGGTCTTCTTCTCCAGTGAACAGTAATATTTTCTGCTGAATATTAAAATTTTTAAAACTGACAAGTGCTTATTTTAGTAGTAGCGGCTGGAACAAAGCTAAAGAAAATAGTCTAAATAAAATCGGATAAAAAGTTGTTATCAAAAAAGTTTAACATTTAAAACGCAAATGTCAAAGCATTAAAAGGCCTTGATTGATGATATAAAATAATCCTATGATCATTGCAAAATTTTGTTATGTTGAAAAATTTGTCGCTTCTTCATTTATACATAAATTAGTTAGGAATGTCTAAAAATGGATATATTGACATATAATTTTTATTTTAAAATCAATCATCAACTGCAATTTGCAATTTTAATAAGATGTAAATAATTTTGCTTAGAGGATCTTTTGCAATGCCAATTTTATCAATGTTCTACTTACAATATATTAGACTGTGATATAAATTAACGTTTAGAAGGCCGCTACAATGTGTAAAAATAGTCTATGTTGTAATATGAACGCTTTATTAAATAAATTATATATTGTTTAACCAGGCAGTTGTAAAACTTTTTATTTCAATTTATTGGGCCTCAGAATAGTCTCCTATTGCTCCCCTTACCCACGTAATAATAAAAGGTTTATTTAAAATGCGAAAAGTAAGAAATACCAAACAATATGAATTACGTAGTTTGCGTTCTTCTGGGAACGCTCATTTGGGCTAAAGCGTACCAAAATACCTCTTGAATCCTACTTTAATATTAAAAATACTAAAGTTTGTTAGGATGTGTGTGTGTTTATTGCTCTTTCACGCAATAACTATTGAACCTATAGCAATCAAATTTGGTAAGTAGACAGCTGGACAACTGGAATAACATATAGGCAACTTTTTATACCGATATTCCTACGGGATACAGACTGACGCGGGTGAAACCGCGGGGCGCAGCTAGTCTTCAATATGTCTGAAATCACCAACATCGTCCGACCGTAAAAATCCGATAATTTCATGTCAGCACTTAACGCGTTTATGATGTAATAAAACTACCAAAGTTACAAAATGCCTCACATTAGAGAGATTTCGGTTGAAAAGATAAACTGGGACGAAAATAAAGTGGCGCACTGAAAGATCAAACGCGCCTAGAACACGAAGTTTTAAATGTTTATCGGCAACTGTGGATGTAAACAGTTTCAGCAGAAATGTATTAGCGTTATAAAACTGATTGTAACAAATGTTTAAATACATAATATTAAAACTGTGTCTTCATCTACTTGATTATGATTATACGGATCCGCACTTCTCTTTAAAAAATATTGATCATGGTAGGTATAAGAAGAAATCGTTACAATAATGTAAACTTAATAAACAAAAATAAGAAGTTTACGCATGGATGACTTTTTAGTAGCTAGGACTTGACAAGCAAATTTTAAAAGGATAAATATAGCATATACGTGTAATAGATTCAGTCTGAAGTTGGCTATTTTCAAAATAATTTCTGGTAGTAAAGTCTGAACAAAACCAATATTTACGAAGACTTATCGGTCACGGAATATACCATAAATTTTGAATGTTTTCAATTTGTTTTCGCTATTGGAATACCCTTCAAATTAAAGTTTACGTCAATGAGATAGTCGGAAGCAAAACTGTCAGATAGCCAAAAGTAATAGACAAATAAAATTATAATAACGCCGGTTCTGGCACTGCGCCATTTGATCCAAGTGCACGAGGAGATATAAAGGTTGTTTTAAAACTCGCATCAAAACGTGAACTATTTTACTCGTATAGCTAAGGGTATAAGAACTTCTCTCTAGAAAAATTTAAAAGAGGACAACAACAACTTCAATTAAATTGAATTTCTATTAGGTTGACCTAACATTGGTTTTGTTAATATTAGATTAGTCTAAAAAATGATGTAAAGAGTAAAAGATTAGAATATACCTAACGTCGTCAATAAATTACTTAAATATGTGACAATTGCTATCTTTAATTTATAGTTTTACACGAATTGTGAGCTTCGATCTCCCCATCAAGTGATATTAATTTAGATTTAAATCAACACGTAGTAATTAGTACATAAAAATTCTTGATCAAGATTTAAATTAAGAAGATCTTTCTTGTTCAAGCACAAACATATAGCGTATAATGATTTTATCGAAATAAAAAAAAAATAGTGTCCAATAAAATATTAATTAAACATACAGTAACGGGGGATGTATCACTAGCTGTATACAGTTGTTTATATAACGTAATCCTAAATCAAACGCAACATAAAGATTAGCACTTCGTAAACATTGGTATCGAATGATAAATATTAATTCCTGTGCAAGACGTTAATACTCGTAGCAATAAACTATACTATAATCTATTTGTGGAGGGTTATGTGAATCATTAGCAAGATGTTTATAATTTTATTTTCTTAACGCCTTATCAACAGACGCTTTCAAAACTTTTTAATGAGGGATTCAAGCACGCTTCGGCACGAATTAGTCCAGCTCACACCGGGAAAGTAACACACCCCCACAGAAATTCGGCGTGAAATAGTAGCATGCTACTGTATTTCGTTTTTTGAGTGCCGGAGCCGAAGACTCGTTTTCTTTTCCTCATCCTACCCAGATCATTCCTTTTTTGCAGTTGTCAATTCTCTCCTTATCCCTTACCCTACCTACCCTAAGCGAGCAGCGCACTTGCGGAGGCTCTACCTTTGCGAGTGATCATGGGCGATGGTGATCGTTGGCCCATCAGCTCAGTTGCTCGTTACACTATGACATAAAAAATTGTTGTCATTTGGTCTCATTTTAGAGTGGTACCTCCCTCCTCGGGGACGTCGGTCGGTGATGATGTATATATAATTACTAATAATTAATATAAATTGAGTGTACCTATTTTTATTATGACGCAAGAAACAATGCTTCATCTTGATAATATGATAACTCAGAATATATTTTAAAATTTGGATATGAGATGGAATTATCTTGAACATCTGTCAGTCTCTTTTTATTCTTATAGCAGATAACAAAGACGCAGAGGGAAGAAGTTTAAAGCTTGACTCATTTACTATAATGAGATATGCATAGTATGACTAACAAGATTATGGTCTATAGGATTCTTTATCTTGTGACCAAAAAAATATGCAAATAAAGTTGTTTACGATCACGATTAAGATTTAGTTGAGAGATGGAACTGCTAATTTGTGTCCTTCTTGGTCTACTGATTACAACTGTACAGTTGTTCCTAAACAAAAAATTGTCTCGAAGATACTTCCTACTGCTACTGCTGTTTCCTACTGCTTATAATTAATGTTTGATTATTAGTGGAAAAGAAAACCTCGACTTTGAGGTGTATTCTTCAAGCAGTTTTCAGTTGTTCCGTACGTCAAAAAACGGAACCCTTATAGAATCAGATTGTTTGATCAGTTGTAGTCTATCAAGACACCTTTTCTCAAAAATGCATAGAAGTGTCCAGTTACAATTTAGATAAAATACTACGGCATAGTGTCTTGGTGCTGATCTCAAGAGATTCAAAACCTACGGGGTACTTCCCGTGAATTCAGAATCCGGATCGTAGCACCGTCTTATGAAATGATATGAAGGAAAATTTGTGTGAAATATATTATTCACATCATATAACAGGAAAAAATTTATACAGAAATGTCGGTGCGGTTCGCGAACTTCCACTTGGACTGTTTTTCATTTTACAATAAGGAAGATAAAACGAGAAGACTTCTTTGGTCATAGTTATTTTATTTCAGTTGCAATTCAACTAAGGGTCTTCTACATTAACATTATGTAATTATCTATTATAAGGCATCAGATGACTTTCGTTAACCACCTTTTTCATAAAATAGAGTGAACGTATGCTTGAGATGTATGATTTTATTATAACTATAATTGTCGTTATTAATTTGAAGACGAGGAGACTTATCTGATTATTTTGGAGACTGCAATAATGTACCACTATTAACATTAACACGTTATGTTCTACCACTGGTATTATTGGATAACATTCATCAGTTTTCTGATTTGTATTCATAGTTTATGACATGCGACAACTTTCAATCAATCAATTCATACCCGATATCGCAATTCGCATACAAAGTTGAACGTCAAAGAAGCACGTTCTACAATTTCGCGGGTTAGCATTGAGAAATTACGAATTTATATACACATTACACACTTAAATGGCCAATAATATCTGTTACATTCAAAATGACCTGAATACTAACTTATATCGATGTTTAATTTCATACATTTTTATGCAAGCATGATACTTTTTTTTAGGAATTCCTATAAAATAGCATGATTATTATGAATAAGCACTTTTTCATCTAGCATCTAAATCATTAAAATAATGTCAATAGATAAAGTTTTTGATCATATTTAATATTATTCGTTATATTACTCGTTCAAATAAAACTAAAGAGTGAAAACTCTTTTCTCCTGTGAAGTTAAAAGGGAACGCTATATTTTCAATAATTGTGATTATTCTTCATTATCGTTTATTTCCACGGGAAGCTAAGATTCTAACATATCTAAATACCTCTGTGAAATAATGGTACATTTTGCTATCTTAGTGATGTTATATCAACAAGGTATATTTTGTTTACCTTTAGTGATTTCCCACGCAGAATTTCTTAAGATCTAGACCATCTGATGTTTCCTTGTTTACGGAATTGAAAACAGCGTTTTCTTGATCACATAATGTGACAAGCTGCGTTTTCTAGTCCACTTTAGTCTAGGAATATGTAATAGCATTAAAATTCGATTCACGATGATACCTCGAAGACCTAATACCCGATGCACATCACGTTTACTGAAGAATTACATACATTTAGCATAGCTACATTATTCATGACAAAACTGCCGCTATCGATACGTCGAAATCAGGTTATTTTCAATTACCGATTGTGCAAAATTGTGAACTGTCAATTTCACTCATAACGTCTTATTAGATGATAAAAATATCATTAATAGGGCAGGCATTGTGTCAGTTTCTTTTTAGCTACTAACTAGAAACGAATTAATTCTTAAGGTCTATGAAGCGTCTTACAATAAAAGCATAGAGGTTCATACGTTTCAACTGTCAGCACCGAACGGTCAGCGTGACACCATAACTAGCCTTATTTTCGCGAGACCGACTCGCACTTCATTTGTTTTTGAAAAGGACATCATTATAACGTAATTATTCAAATTTCGTTAATCAATTACTACTACGTAATAAGAGAAATTAATAATGATTTGTTCGCTTCTATCATTGTACTATTAGGAGTAAATACACATTAAAATGTAGATCTATATGTTGACAGTTTAATCGCGTGTGTTGATACAGAAATAGGAAGAATTATAGCCAAGTTGTTCTCGTTCAAAATCACTAGCCAGAGAAAATAGAAATAATTTAAGAGCCATAAATTTCAGTAGGTAATTACGTACATCGGACCTTGGAAACATCTATGTGGAAAATTTAAGATCAACAACTGTCAAAAGATTTAAAGATACACACGAGCTGTGATAAGGGTTCGCGTAAAACATGATATTATGACGGCAGCACATTTGAATGACTTTATCACCGGATATGAAATTATCCGTTTCGGAAAAATCTATTGCAAACGTAAATCACTTGAACGATTGCTTTAAATAATAAATACAGTTTCAATAATAATTAAATAATTATTTTTACCAAAAATCTTCTTATTATTCAACCGCCTTCAAATTGTCAGAACTAGACCAAATTGAAATAGGACCACATGGCATTCACCAGCTTTCAAATAAAAAAAGTGTCATAGAAATCGTTTTATCCAGTTAAAAGTTATGAGATAACAGACTTGTAAAAAGACAGTCTGATTAATACCCTCTTTCTATTTTGAAGTCGGTAGCAAAAATAATAAAACACGCTTCACTCATGAAATCATTGTATTGACACCGATCCTACATTAGTACCTATACAAAGTTTGAATTAGATCTTTCCTTTTGAAATGGGTCAAAAAAATTTAGTCTAAAGGTGTTGGTTACTAATTTGATTCATATAAACAGAAATCTAATAAAAAGGTGTTAATTTAAATAAGTAGAATGTAGGCCTATCGATCGAAAGAATTACAATTTTTATAATTCTTTTAATTCCAGAAAGATTATACGAATCATTAAAATTCTTAATGTTTATCAAAGAACATTACTTACGTGAAATTTTAAGTAAAATCTATTAAGAATGGTATAGAAGTAATGACGCTAATTAATTGGAATTTTTAAATGACTTAAAAAAAAATGAGGAGGTTCTCAATTCGACTGAATTTTTTACATTGATCAAATGGCTGACAGTAATTAATTTGCGATGTTGAGTTGAAGTTTTTTTTCTTAATTATTCATCGGTCTCTTAAAATAACTAGAACGAACAGAAACCGGATCTCTTTTTTTTTATACTTTACGTTTACACATATTAAAAGATGCTTAGTTTTTATAATCATGAGACTGGTAATGTGAAAATAATGTTGAATATTTTATAACATGGTGTATTCATCATCGTCGTCAGCCCATGTATGTTCCCACTGCTGGGACACAGGCTCCTATGGGGGTTCAAGCCATAATCCTCCACGCTGGCCACGTGCGGGTTGGCAGATGTCACATGTCGTCGAACTTTTGATTGACACGATGTTTTTCTTTACCGTTTCGAGCAGCGATGATGTGATTAATGTGGAGATAAATTGAAAAATCAATTTACTTACAACACAATTAATTAATTTATTACAAATGTATCATACTGCTAAAATTCAACTTATCCCTACTTATTTTATAACTGTGGAAGTAAGAGTTACTTTCACCGTTATAATGTCATGTCTGTGTGTCTGTCTGTCTGTTACTTCATCACGCCAAAACCACTCAACTGATTTGTATAAAATATGGCACAAAGACTGTTTTGTCCCGGAAATTCCTCGATAACGGAAACTAAGTTTTGACAACGCGGGCAAAATTGCCGTTGGGAAGCTGGTTTTCATTTATTTATTTATTTATCTTTATGGTACACAATAAGGAAAAAGCAAAACAGATATAAACATTACATAATTAAAAAAAAAAAACAATTTATACAAGGCTTAAGGTTTAATAACGTGACATATTTAAAGCTTGATTGAATATTTAGCCATTACATAATTGGATTGTTTTGACGAAAATAAAATATCTTATACAACCAGAATATCTGCTTTTCGTAATCGACGAAATAGTTGACATTGATAAAATATATCAATGAAATCGAGATAAAAACATATCGATTATGATAGCACTCAATAAAAATTTTGTTATCAGTAAACTAGGCCGATAAGGTGTTGTATCTATCTATGTTTATATTTCATTGATAAGTCTCATGACAGATAAAATTATAAAGTGTTATTTTGGAAAACCGAAAAGACGAATCTATATGAAAACTAGCGAAAACAAAAATTGTCTAAACTGATATTATAAAGTTGAAGAGTTTGTTTGTTTGAACGCACTAATCTCAGGAACTATTGGTCCGATTTGAAAAATTCTTTCAGTGTTCTTTCAGTTGATAGCCCATTTATTCAGGAAGGCTATAGACTATATATGTATCACGGGCGAAGCCGGGGCGGACCGCTAGTCAATCTACATTTCTATACTAGCCTAGCTGAAAAGTTTGTTTGAACACGCTAATCACAGCAACTACTGGACCGATTTCAAAAATTCTTAAACTGTTGAATACGTGATCACTAAGTGGCCGAACCGAAACCGGGGTGTAACCCTAGTATAATATTCAATAACTAGCTGAAGCGGCAAACGATATTCTATCATTTACTAATCAAATAACACGTATACATAATTATATACTTTATGTTTTTATTACTAGAGTACACAAAATTGTTGACAACCGAAAGAAGCGTCTGATAATAATCAGACGCTATAAATAATACTAGCATATATAATACTACATAGCATATTTCCTACCCATACGTTCCTGCGTTAAGTATACCTAGTCTTGCCATAAATATTGTAATAAAGAAAAAAGAAAATTGTTAACTGCAAATAACATTTATTACT
>NC_052106.1:3766457-3794271 GCF_012273895.1 Zerene cesonia | reverse complement strand
TGACAGATTCGAAATTCAAATGTAATATTTTTTTATAATTAAGTGTAACAGTATTTATGGCCAGACTAAGTAATTATTATAAAACCTAGCTAGATATTAATCCAGATCATATTGTATGTTTCTTTAAAATTCAAGGTTTACAAACTTGCTTTTATTTGACCGAATATGTTATATGTTTATAGTTATCATTACTCAAACAAACACAGTATTAGCATAGAATAGTAATGAGTAGAATTCATTAGTATTGTATAGTAATGTGCTAATGCTTTTATATCAAACTACGCGCCCCACGGTTTCACCCGCGTAAGTCCGTATCCCGTAGGAATATCGGGATGAAAAGTTGCCTTTATGTTATTCCAGTTGTCCAGCTGTTTACGTACCAAATTTCATTGCAATCGATTCAGAAGTTTTTGCGTGAAAAAGTAACAAACACACACACATCCTTACAAACTTTCGCATTTGTAATATTAGTAGGAAGTTGGATGATAGAACTCTTGTAGATACACAATATATCTGAGACTATATAATATGTAATTTATACATTATGAAAAAACGGAACAAAACTGTTTAATAAGTGCGTAGTTTCAATATTTCTGACGCAATAAAGTATATATAAGTATTTTCCGTGATAAATGATACTGTGGTGAAATCACATAAACATATAAATAAGAATTTGAATTATTAATATTTATACGATTACTTTAAGTTTCATGAAAAAAATATTAATTTATAAACAACCTAAAGGTAGTCTGAACATGACCGAATTTGTGGAAATATAAACTTATTTAAAATATAGTCTGAAAATATTCAATGTGCATACCAGAGACATTTAAGACGAAACAAGAGTATTGTAATCGTCTAAGTCGGAATTTAGTTTGTATCTTTTTTATTTCACTATCAAATCTCAGTTAGTCCATGCCATGATGACCTGATTTAGTTTTGTTAAAAACGGCCCAATGGTCATATGACCAATTTCCTAGCAAGTAAATTCAACGAAATACATCTGTCTATACGAGACTAAATATAAAATAGAATGTCATCCAATATAATATGAAACTAGAGCACATCATTATTGTTTGTTTTTCTAGTGGAAATTATATTCCGGGACTTCAATATACTAAAAGTTACTGTTAGCCCACGTTACGAACTTTACAATGGATATATCATCAGTAGATCATTGATTTACATGTGTGCAGACGACATGCAATACGATATTTTCTTACTAATAATAGTGCATAATTGATTTGTAATGCTTTTTCCATAGCTGCGAGAATTATAATCGCGTATGACAATTGTATTGTAGCGAACAAGAATACAGAAAGTAATATACATTTGTGTATTTTTAACATAATTATTATATATTATATGAAACACTACTAGCTTTCCGCTTGCGGCTTCGCCCGCGTCGTTTATTTAAAAAATGGACATTCGAAGGTTATACACGCATAGTTCCCGTTTCGTGGGAATTTCGGGAGAAAAAGTTTCCTTTATCCTTTCTCGGGTCTCACACTACATTTGTACCAAATTATATACAAATTGGTTTAGCGGTTTAGACGTGAAGAAGAGACATACAGACAGACCGACATATAGTTGCTTCCGAATTTATAGTATTGACGAAAAAGAAAGTGGGGAAAAAGGTGCTACTATCTACTATCTAGCTAAATATCCTAACAAAGTCAGGATATTTCCTATAGCTCTACTGTTCGCATATTATTATTTAAATCAAGAAACTATTTGTTAGTCAATTTCGAACTAGGTGTAGTCACAATTTTGTCCATACATACATTTATTTAAGAGAAATGAGTGAAAGGCATTTTTAAATAGATTTACGCTTTTGATTTACGTCGTATCAAAAAACAATTAAAGTTATCCAATTATTATTATATTATATGTATACCATTGCACTATAAAGCCAAGTGCAATAAATACATTTTCAAAATTCTAATTGCTAAGTGGGAAGAAAACACCGTAATTAACTTCGATACAAAATCTGATTGAATAACCATATACAGCAGATAAAATAAATTTCTCAAAAAATCAAAACAACAAATTTATATACTTCCACATTAGACAGTTTAACAAACTGTGTTTAAATTAAAAAAGCTTATTATTACAGTTTTATTTGATCCTAATTATAAGCTTTCTCAAATAACAATAACAAGTAATGTTACATTATATGGCTATTTCAAACTTCCGTTTGGGCATTGAAAGAGCGGATAGTGATGGACATTAATTAATATTGCAATTTAAGTAACTCTTTAGACTGGTCATTGTTTCATATGTATAAAAAATACATATATATTGTTAGAAATTATATGAAGTAGTTTATTATAGTAGTGTAGGAAATTTAAAATAAGTTTTGAATGATGGTTTAATTTCATTGATCTATATAATTTTACTTGAAAGTTTTATATGAGGTGCGACGGCAAACTAAAGTGGAAATATCGATTTAATTTTCATTGAACTGAAATGTCATTTTGTATCAATTTAATTCACCTATAATACTATGATGTTTCTTTATCAGCTTTTCTGCTTATTTATTGATATTAAAGTTATATCACATTCAATTACAATGTACATAGCATAAAAAAGGTTATTGTAGAGTTTGTGCGCTACTGCCTTATCAATATAAAACAAGTAGCTTTATATTTTGACAGACGTGATATTTTGTTTTTCTCTCTTTAAAATAAATGCAAAATTTTATAGATATGCTCAAATATAGCTAAAATAATGTATCAATGCTTGAGATATTTATTTCAGTCGCCGGTTTCGCTATACAATCTACTCCATTCTCTTTTATCCTTTGATATATATGTATAACTATATAGGTAATCGCTATGAACATAACACTCAATGCATGCGTAATGCATTCAGCACGAAAAACTGTTATAAATATCCGGTATTAACTGTTATATATTATGTTCTTTAAAACTTCATTACGTGTGAACATTACATCGTATTTGTAAGATGCTCACTAAATTTGTCTTATACCACTTTCTTTGATAAGATGTTACCGAAACAAAAATAGCACTTGTTTTGCTTTTTAATTGAAGCACGGTAATCAAGCGTGATTGTCACTTTTACTCATGCAAGAGCCAGTGTGATATAAACATTCAACAATTAATTATCCAAGTTAAAGTAAACTGCTGATTAACGTAACCGCCATTACTGAGCAAGCTATTTATAGACTACGCACAGAGATCACGACTTTGTATGCTGTTTAAATGACTTTTTGTCAGCATAAAAATCTATTGATGTCTTTCACATATCTATTGGCGAGTACATACTACGTATCAAGATAGGTACATAAAGACAAAACGCCCACATTCCCCCGGGCGACAAGGAGAACCCGGCTCACAATGAAGTTTACTTACAAATATCGTTTCGAGTCGGTCTCGACATTTTCCAAACAGCCATCTTTCCACACAAATAGTCACATTGAGGTTATAATACGCTTGTCACATCATTTTGACAGGTGACGTACGATAACACGGCCACCTGCACGCACGCCCTTGCACGCGCGGGGCACAGAAAACAGGCAGGTATTTTATTGTGTTCAAATGGCATAGTTTAGGGAACAGAGGACGACGAGAGCGCGGCGCGGCTCGCCACCGCGGCCAATGAACGGCACGGGCTCAAGGTCACTGGAAGGAAGCTAGCGGAGCGCGACGCCGCTAGAGGGCACGCGGTATATACGAGTAGCTACCTCGCTGCCCGTATGGCAACTAAACTAAACAGCACAAAGTTGCTCCCTGGCGTGATGCGCCGATAAGCAGTAAAAGGTATAAATAAAAACGCCGCGTTGTGAATATGAATGAATACGCAACATATATACTTACACGCCTTTGTTCATCGTAATATTATACTTTCTAGAACGGCAAAGGATAAGTCACTCATTTTTATACAAAATAACACACTCGTTCGTAAATTTATAGTTGCATTAGTTGGTAATTAATATGACATTTTGTTTTCTAAGAACTGTTCAAACATTCATAAATTATTACACTGAATCTATTCCTATATAATATATGTTATTTATTATGAACAATAGGGAAGCGCTCTTTATTTCTTTAGACACTCACATCTTACATTTTGAATTTTAATTAGATACAATAAATGAGGGAAAGTACGTATATATACGTATATAAGTATAGAAGGCAGTATTTGCAGTATTTGCAAGCAACAATTACAATGACATAAAACATCGCCTAGTCGATTAATTATTTGAGTTTACTGTATGTTTATTTGAATGTATAAAAAATTTTGTTATTTTTACACGTCCGTTCTACTTTATCAGATTATCTCTTTCATTTATAAAAAAAAAACCAATAATGATAGTTAAGAAAGATTTGCGAAAATGGTTGTAGCTATTATAAAATACGGAAAATGCAGTTAATTATGCTAGTCAATACAAGATGGCGCTAGTGAGTTTAGATAGAGTCGTGAGAGTCAGAGCCAAAGACTTATCTCTATATATAAATTTCTCGAGTAGGTTAACATGAAGTAAAATATACATTTAAAGATACATACATTTAAAGAAGAAGATATTGTGCAGCTAAAAATTTTATGTAATTACTGGCGAGGCAGAGTTAAGTCCTCTGCAAATGTTGCCAAAGAGGAAAGACGGCGGGAATGAAGAAAGAGACTGGGAAGGGTGGGGAGAAGAAAACGGGCCTCGGAAAATTGTATATTAATTGTTGCTACGGAAGAATAAATAAATCTGATGGTTTTATAATAATGGTTTATGACATATTTACTTAGATTACACCGAAACAAGAGGTACCTATAGAAAAGCACCTATATAAATAATCTTTACAAACTACTGATGCAGCATGGAAAGATTCCATGAAACCATGGTATGGTAGTGCCTGAAAAGCGTTACGTATTTGTTTCATAGACTAAAATCCTATTGCACCATTCAGTAGATATCCTGCTTTTTATAAATTGATTTAAAAATTAATTATGAGATAGAAACGATAGCTGTAGACTTTGTCGCAGGTGGGTAAGTATTTCTAATCAAAATTTGAATCATCAATCTGCTAATATCAATTGCTGCTATAATATATGTAATACATAGTTTTACATTGTTGGTTTTCTTTTGTAACCATGGGTGCCAGGACAAAAATTGTCAAAAGATAAATTAATTGCTTCCAATTCTATACAGACAATAATACATTAATACATAACTCACCTGCAACATTATAAAAGATAATTTAAAGAATCAATTATTTGGGTTTTGTTCTAATCGTATCTTTTGACATACCTAATTAGTATACTATCAAATCAACCTTCAAAAAGCTTTAGCCTATATTGGTTCCGAGGTCTAGGTGAAGACAATTTTATTCAATACCTTCGTGATTGCATGATTCACGATATGAAAATAGCGGTCGATTATGAAGATTATTTTCTGAGGGCTGTCCAAATAGCATCTTCCTCGTTCGACGGATGTTGTCGAGTTCCTCTTGCGCAATCGTAAAATTGTTTTTATAATTCAATACAATATAACACTTCTGTATTTTTTGCAAATCACACTTCTAAAGTTCTTCTTTTTGAACTAATTGATGAAGAAACAGTCATAAAACAGTAAAGCAGCTTATAACTCTTTAATGGTAAATAAATAATCATTAATAAGATATTGTATCAAAGCTTAACGAACCTTAAAAACGTAACAATATAAAGAATTACACCGACTTCGAAACCACAAATAGGGACTCAAAAGCACAAAATAAATAAATATAATTAATATAACAGTCATCTATCTGGAGTCGTTTCCAACATGCTCATGCACAAAAAAAAATTCATGTCTGTCCTATTCATGGCTAAAATCTTCCACCAATGGGTGCACAAGTCATATCATGATGGAATTTAGAGCAAGCGATTATGGTTAAACTAGTTCTTCGGCCGTTGTGAATGTCCGCTTTCCACCATCAGATCAACTCAATAGTGCCAGATTATTGTACTTTCAACACTAATATAAGTATGCATAATTGTATTTCAATGGTAAGCCGAGAAGTGATCAAAGTTTACGTTTAATATTTTATTATATTGTCCTTTGCTCGTTGTCTTTGTCATTCGATCATCAGATCCAGACCTGATGGCAATAGGTTCATCTCGGGTGCACACCCTTTGAAACCTTGTGAAATGATTTTTTAAAAAGGTTCATGATTTCCAAAAATCGATGAATATTCTAAGCACGAAGAAATTACAGAAAAATACACACAATCTTTTTTGGTGCGTCTGCATTTAATTATATCTCACCAATTCTCATCTGTATGTACCTATGAAATATTGCAAAGAATATATTATTTATATTATAGCAGCTCTAGTATTTGCACTCTCCATAGGTTTTTAAACATTAAAAACACTATTTTTGAACCTTATTAACATGTATTAATTTCTATCGAACATACCAATTAAAACATCTATTTACATACAGTTTTCTATTATTTAAAGGCATTATATTTTATTTTAGTAAAGTATAAGGTTAAAATAACGTGATAGAGAAATGACGAAGCTTGTCTTTTTTATCTAAATGTATAATACTATACATATACAGATAATACTTCGTTAGCTGAAAAAACTGAAAACTGAATACACAGATTGTAACTCAAGGGAATAAGAAATAAAATGAGAAGATTTCTTCAAGAATTTTATTTAAAAATAAATTATTGTAGTACATCTTGCACCAATAACAACAAAATTTTGGTAAAGACAACATGAATCCGCAACATTCGCTCAAAGCTTGAATCACCTTAATAAAAAATAGAGAGTACAAAATTATCTACAAAGTGTGACCGATTTTACTAATTAGAAATCTTCTATCGCTACCGCAGTAAAACATGGACTTAACACACTGGGTCTGTTCATAAAAATACAATTAAACAATCGAAATAAAACTTCGTTCTGAATTAGACACGTAGACTTGCTACTGAATAATAAAAAAAGATATTTATCAACAGGCCCCCATTTAAGAGATTCATCCTCTAGTTCATGAACACACAAAACTGTAAAATAAACAAGTTATACGAAAAAAACAATCGCTTAAAAGAAATACAGGCTCGAAAGCTCATTACAGTTTCAGCCACACAACAGAACACACGTATTCATGAATTAACTTTAAACATATTACTTGATTCAACTTGTCAGACGAAGCTTCACTATAAAAACCAAATAACTGAATGTGAAGGAACAAGTATAGTTCATTATAATACTCATACCATTTGTCTTACTTTTCAAAACCGATAGACATTAATATTCAAACGTGTTGCAATTTCCTAGCCTTTCACTTACAAGACAATAACTAATTGCGTTCGCTAACTCATTTCTCTTGCGTAATTCTAGATGTGCTATCACAAAAGATTTACGACCATTGCCAAATTAGTGATTATTATTTGATAAACAGCCTCGAATATGGTATCAGATGCAAAGGTCAGCGTTGTTTTCCTTTTTGCAACTACTTATATTAATGCGTTTATTGCTATGCTCGCCTATTCAACATTACCTAACATTTTAGTAGATTTTCTCAAACTATAATAATATAAAGGCGAATACAACGTGCAACCATATAATTGACAGACTGAGAAACAGCTTGTTTCTTATTGCTTATTGTAATCTTAGAAATCGTCACCATTGTTACATATTACACATTATTTTACTGATGCCAGCCAAATTACGAATGAGAAATTCCTTGCCAAAAATTTGTTTATTTTCTGAAATTCGTACAATCATTCAATTATAATATCACTTCTCTCATGCACTTTAACTTTTCCTAGAAGTTAATATTTTATGTTCTGTCTTCGAAACGTCACTTCTGTTTAGTCTGTTTCATCGTAGAATCATTGTTTTCTTCAATGACGTTATTTACACGAAAAGCTACAGCTATTCAAGTTGTTTGTACATGTCTTCGATTTGTGGCTTGAAGTAGCTCTTGATTTCAGGTCGTTTTGCTTTGAGTGTGGGCGTGAGAAGACCATTCTGTACTGAAAATGGGTCCGGATGCAAGTAGATATCTTTGACCTAGACAAAAAATAAAAAAAATATTTTTTATATTGTTATTTCTTCCTTTGTATAGAACAACAATGGAGCGGATCAACATTATTATTTTATAACGCCGCATAAGTCGGAAGAGCTCCATTCTTATAAAGCTAGTTGTTTCTAGGAATTCTATAGCAGATGAAGTAATTCTCAATAATATTATACAGTATGCTGGTTAACTTTTTTTCACATCGCAAGGGTGCGATTTTTTGGTATGAGTTTTGTGTGAGAAGACTGAAGAACGACATAGGCTACTTTTTAACGCGGCAAAACATTTCATTCTTATGGGAATTTTCTTTTCTTCACACAGGCAAAGCCGCAGACTTTGTAAAAGAGTATTGCATAGCATTACTCCTATTGTAGAAACAAACAAAACAATAGAAGGGTTTCCTGGCTGCCTCAATGACATCATTCATCAACATTAAAAATAATATAAACTTGATTGTGATTAAAACAAAACCAACTATTTATATATAGGCCTATTTCCTTCTCCTAGCCCTTCCCAGTCCATTCCTTCTTTCCATTCATCAATCCTTTCCTCATCCCTTATCCCTTAAAAACGGGCAGCGCATTCTCAGAGGTCTAAGCCTCTGCGAATGTTCATGGGCGGTGGTGATCGTTTACCATCAGGCGAACAACCAGCTCAGTTGCCCGATATAAAAAAACCTGCATAGCAATCGCTTTTTATAGTAATTTTAAATCTCTCTTTATTTAAACTCACATAACCTCGTATATGTTAAGGCGAATACAATTTAAATATCATCTCTTTCCAACATACCTGTTCAAACGTCTTCAGACCCGCCTGTCTTCCCCACTGCAGCATGTCTTCTAGAATCATCTTCTTCACTTTTTCGTTCTCACACAGCGCCGAGAACGTGCCCTTGATGCCGTTCTCCAAAGCCCAACACTTGACCACATCTACGTCAGGAACAACTACCGCTACGATACACGACTGCAACAAAAACCGATCACAATTAATGCACAAATAAATTGAAAAATCATGAAAAAAATTTAGATAACATGCTATGAAAGCACTGTATGAGCTCGTTATGGTTTAATAGTTTTACAAATTCTTACACACATTATGGTCATGTTGGTGTTGTTAGGCTATAGTATATAGGTGTATGTACCTGCGTGTATAATTATTATATATATAAATATTATACATAATGAATTTTATTAAAATCTTGTCTTACGAGACCGTTGTGTATAAATATTAATATTTCATACCATAAGACGTAAGAATTCATTTCAAACAGTCAGGTATTTGCATTATAAACAAACGTTTTTTATGTATTATCAATTAGGCAGTAAACTTGCATTCGCATTACCACAGTAAATTTGATTGATTTATTAAGGTTTCGCTAAGGACTTCTGATTCATGCGATTTTATTTGAAAAGTTTACGACACGCGCAATTTTATTCCGACATAAAACAAACATGATATTGCTTTCACGAAAGTACGTTGGATTTTACGATTATTAACTATCCGCTGCTATGGATTTATATCCTCGTTAAATTATCGCTTTTTTCGAGGTGAATCGTAATGATTTATTTTTATTTCGATTTCCCCATATACATTTGTGCGCACATAAATAACTCGGTTCTATAAACATTACTTTTTTATGGATGTTTTCTACGTGTTACATTTATTATATAAATGAAAATGCTTCCAAATTTGTAATGAAATCCCGCTGATTAGCAAACAACAACAGGTCTTAGAGCGAAAAAAATCCTAGGCATATTTCGACAAAACTATTACACTAAGTATTTTGAATGCTATTCAAAAGATTCTCAACAAGATGGTTAATAAATAAAAGCATGAAATTTACCTTCAAAGATTCTCCGTGTACGAAAACTTGTTCGACGTACTGACTTCTAATGTAAATATTTTCTATTTTCTCGGGCACAATGTATTCTCCTTGCGATAGTTTGAAAATGTGTTTTCTTCTGTCGATAATCTTTAAGGTGCCGTTCTGGAAGAAATAACAACTTAAATTAATGTATATAAAAGAAACAAAACATAGAAAAGAAATTCTAAACGTTTGTTTACATTGGACGCTGATTTATACTTATTATATTCGAAAACAATCTGAGAATGTACGTATATGAAGAAGTTATTAATTCCGCCATAAATATAAATTGAATACAATTTAAATTGCTAATTTTAATTACTTTAAAGAATAAGTTATTGCCTTCTTACACGTGGATTTGTTAACATCACTTGTTCATGTTAATGCACTTATTTTACCATTTGAAATAAAGATTTTCGTGAAATTTGGCATCATTAAAATACATATTTTCAACTAACAATACAAGCAAATATATTATGCCACCAATTAAATTATAATAAAATTATCAGTTCAAAGGGATGTAATTCGGCATAAATCTTGCAAGTACAAAACACATGTACTATAACTTGGAATTACCATTAAACCTGATTGCAATTACATATTTAATGCTATTTTCTAAAGAACAATATAATCGCTTCTGTTATGGAAGAAAGAAGACAACGTAAGAAGAAAGAAGGTGGTGCGCGCTTCCTAGTAAGTAGGTACCTCTTCATTCTACTACTGGTATAAATGTATATGAATATTAATTTTATAGTTCCACAAAATTTATTGTAGATTGCTACTGATCTTACAAGTCTCGTAATAGCATAAGGGTATCCGAAATTTACATTTTATCGTTCACGTAACAACACTGTCTGAACTAAAGCATTATACCTTCTTTAGCAATATATAGCAGGGGTTATCAAAGTTTGCATTTTATCAATACGTATTGCAGATAACAATGTCGTTATAAAAAGTATAATATGTCTGTGGTTTTGTAAACTTCATCCGCTTTGTCTGTCTGTCTGATAAAGAAGTGTGTACAAATATATCCAAAGAATCACATTAAATCTTTCAAACCTTAATTTTCCCATTGTGAAAATAAATTTAAACATAAAGTACATGCGAAATGCCACTATAATGTCATGAACATTATTATCACTCCTCGTTATTTCTGTAAACTTTGAAAACAAATGATACCTTTCCGTTATACTAGCTGCGCCCGCGGTTTCACCCGTGTCAGTCCGGTCCCGTACGAATATCGGGATAAACAGTTGCCTATATGTTATTCCAGCTGTCCAGCTATCTACGTACCAAATTTCATTGCAATCGGTTCAGTAGTTTTTGCGTGAAAGAGCAACAAACACACACACATCCTTACAAAATTTCGCATTTATAATATTAGTAGGAAGTAGGATAGTCGGATAGGACTAGACTCAATTGTTTGTGTTTAAAAAAGACCCACTATAAAAAAACAAATAAACACAACTCACAGGTAGCCACTTTCCAATGTCGCCTGTGTGATGCCAGCCAGTGTGGTCGATGACCTCCCGTGTCTTCTCCGGTTCCTTAAAGTACCCCTTGAAGACGTTGGCACCCTGTACACAGATCTCGCCCTGACCCTGCGCCGCGTAGTACTCCATCTCCGGGACGTCCACTAACTGGAAATTTCGAGAGGCTTGTTGAGTTAAAAGCACTTTTATATTTTGGATTTTAAGCTTATTAGATAAAGCTAATTGACAAATTTAAAAGGCTTTTTAAATAGTAAAATAGAACGAAAATTCTACATTACAGTTGTAGCTAGTCAGAACATTCATTTTCTATAATGTTAATACAGTAGAATGTGGAGATTGATGATTTGTTTGCTTGACTATATCATGTTCTTATATGGAATGTTCTAATACTCCTGAGTTCCTTAGTAGAATATGGAGCAAATGTATTTCAATGCTGTTTAATTGGTACTCACCAATTTTCTTTTCATTAAAAAGTTACTAAAGTTAAAAGCCTCTACATTCCACACGGTTCTGGGATATTCAAAAAAAACCGAAAAAGTGAACATATAGGGAATTCTGCAATATACAAATATTCGTGCTAACATGTCTTTACAAAGAATCATTGTAACTATCAAACAATATACATTATAAATTGCTAAATTTTTTTATGTAAATTATATTATATTTTAAAATACCCGAAAGAATATCGATCGTACCTTCACTTTACAACAAGCGACGGGAGGCCCTACGTGCTCCGGCACATGGTCACCCTGTACCGTCAGAGTCACCGGCGCTGTGCACTCCGTTTGACCGTAGCCCTCCACGATCTGGGAATAATTCATAATATACTCGTATGTTGTGCTAAACACTCAATATATGTCATAATACGACATTCTATATCCAATTTGGATGTGAAACCTTTTTTACTTTTATGGATTTCTGAATTTTGATTTATCTTATATTACATTTTACATTGTACAAAGTCTAGAAAAATTGCGTGAGCACACACAAGTAGATAGACTACTTGTGTGTTATTTAACGTGGTAAATACCAATAATATAAAATGATTAACAGATTAAGACTTTAGATCATTCATAAGATTTAGTATAAGTAAGTGTCAATGCCGGAAAAATACACGAAAAATGACATAAAACTCTAAACAATCCATCTTCAATTGGGATTTGAGGCATTAACGTTTATGTGCGAAAATTCTATCCGTTAACAGGACATAGCTTGTGAGTTATCTAGCAAAATTTCTAGTATTTAAAACGCCATCATAGCATGAATCACCAATATTCACAATTTACAAACCACATCTGGTATCTGGCATATCCAAAATAAACATCGGAAATGAAGAGCACTGCCAGTTATTTTCTGATAAAACACATAACGACGAATACTCGAAAATACTTCGGCGATCACCGCAACGTAACCTTGGCACTATCCACGAATATTATCATAGAAAATATCTTACAAATGAACTACGCTAGTGACGAATCGGTTCCAAAATTATACCCAAGTTCCGCGTATGTGGGTCGATGATTGAATATTGATGCATCTATTAGCGAATATACTTTGATCTTGCTGAATAAGATATTTCACGTTTGACGTTAATGCGTCTATCTATGCGGTGTTTTCGTATTCGAGATGTTGGAATGCTAATGGTATAGGTATAGGTAGAGGAATTGTTATAAAATACTCAATATGAGTGTACGTTCTCTTACAATAATTCTATACTAAATAAAGAAATGTTTTAACATAAATAAATAACTCCATTCCATATTACCATCCAGATTTGATTCAACTTATTAATACTATTAATGTAAATGTGTAGTAGTGTGTAGTTACGATGTTTATTGGAGGAAAAAACAACAATAATATTAATTAAACAAACCAAATACCGCAACTAAACTAATATGACAGCAAGACTACATTCTCATTATTTTGATCTATTAATAATAATTCATATAAATCATTCAGCAGCATTTCGATGTCATCCTGTGTGTGTGCCAATCTTACAACAAGCTTGTAGGTAATTGCTGTACGATTACACAATAATAATATTACCCAAAATTAATTGTAATTACCAAACATCCAAGCGCACATCGTGCAAAGGTGAGTACATTGCCAGCGAGCGGCGCAGAGCCGACCACCATGATGCGCAGCCGGCCGCCCATGCCTTCGCGCACCTTGCGGAACACCAGCTTGTCCCACACTGAATCTGACCGGATTATACCCCTGCCAAACCGTAAGGGAATTCTCATGTATTGGATTGGATTGGTCCTCATAGGAGGTCTGTGTCCGTATAGTGGGAGCAAATATGGGCTGATGATGAAATATGGTGATGATGTGTTAAGTTATTCAGAGCTGTTCTCTGTTATTGCATAAACCATAAAAAATTGTTATGCTGTGTTGTTGCAAAGAGAATATAGACGTTGAAAGTATTATTATATTAGAATTGTTACTAAAAAGTGGACCCATATTGTTCTTTTAAATAAAAATTATTTTGCCACCATCAGAACCAATTTTATCCGTTCTTTTAGAGGACTGACAGTGGGGATACAGGCCCAATAGACAGAGGCCCTTCTGAGAATTTTATGTGTTGTGTTATGTTTAAATTTTAAAAATTTAAGGAACTTTCAAAAATGCAGTTGCTGAATTTAAATGTAATTCTGTTTTATAACATAAAACAATAATAGTACCTCTTCAGTTCCGATTCCTTTGCCGACAAAGCCATATTGAACAGCAGTTTCTTAATTTTTGAATTGGAAATTTCACTTTGCGCTTTATCATATAGCCTGTTTAATAATCTCGGTACTGCCGGCATCATCGTTGGTTTGAGAGCACTCAAGTCATCTGCCAACCTTCTGATGTCCCCACTGTAGAAACCAACCGCTCCTCCGACCATGTACAGAGCGTTCTGAAATTTGAGAAACGAGACCATTTGTTTGTGTGTTCTTGATACAGTATCCTCATTAATCATCGCGTGTTTTACAATATCAAGACGTTCAACATTTATTTATATTCCTTTAATATTAATGTTTTCAATTAGAATTGATATTCTGGTGCCAATTCGTTACAAGCATGTTTGATTTCCTAGATTATGTAGGAACAACAAACACAAACGGGTGGGCGGTAAACTATTTAACAGAACGGGAAACTCGCGCTCCATCAGTCACTGTCAAAACATTAGAAAGCTAATTCGGTTCTCTGGCTGGTTACTTACATTTATTAAATTGTGTAATGCCGATGGGATAATTTATCTGTCATACTTATGAAAGACGATAAGCCGTTTCTATAGAATGATTGATTGCATCAAGAATTTACATATACTTAAGAATATTATACCTTTACCTAAGTGGTAATATAGATGATGTACTGCTATGCTTACTTCTTCAGGGTACTAGTAATGATCACAATGACGATAACAGTACGAACGAATTGTACCAGATGTTAATGTCGTGTTTGATGGCACTGTCTCTCATTTAATTCTCATCAACTCACCTAATAATAATTAAAACTATCAGTGTGGCGCCTGTCAGATTTTATGAGAACTTGCTATAATCGTTTTCTTTTTAGCCGATTTCGAAAAGGAGGTTACGAATTCGATGTGTATGCATGAAACGTTTTAATAATTGCATAGTTTTTAGATACATTAGTCTTTTTGAACTTTAAAACACATGTGCCAAATAGCTTCAATTGAACCAGTTGTATTGGGTATACTCCAACTAAGAGACCAGTGCAAGCTTTATCAAAATCGGCCTATGTTGTTCTTGAGAGTGAGAGAATAAGACAATCAAAAGGAAAACAGTGTCACAGTCCTTTCGACTGGTTCTTCGCGCGCTTTAGTTGAAATCAAATTTTTTATATGTAATAAACTCTTCGTGTTCTAGAATTTTCTCACCTCACAGCACCGCTCCAGCATGTGGGCGAGGGGCAGGAAGGAGATCATCACGTCGTGCTTGGTCGGTCGGTGCTCGCCCAGTTGCATCGTCACACTGCACAGCGACGCAACCACGTTCTCGTGTGTCAGCATGACGCCTTTGGGCATTCCTGTTGTGCCCGACGTGTAGCAGATTGTACACAGGCTCTCTGGTTGGGGAGGCTGAAAATTAATTTGAAATAATTATAATACACGGGTGGTACCAGCTTTCTAATAAAAATAATCACGAAAACCGATTCATTCAATCAAAAGTATCAAACGCAAAATTACTGTTACGGTTGAAAATAACGCATTTAAAAACTTTTCGTGTCTTAATTTATAATAATTCATTTTGTCGTTGATTTTAAAAATTTGTCCACGAAAATGTATGATTCCGCCTATTGTATTCCTCAGTCGCGCAGTCGCACACACCAGCAATAATAATAAGTTCTTATAAATTTTTCGTATCTTCTTCTCACATGACTTCATAAATTACCATAACCTTAAATTTGTAAAACATTTGAATGTTCATAAAGCAAACATTTCAACAAAATCGCTTCGCGCAAACAACCCGACTCGTGTGTTCACTCATTCAACATGAGAGATTGGCGCCTCCTAAACTAAACTCGACTCGAAGTCACGTGAAAGCAAAACAACTCACAATGCACGGGTGATCTTTCTGCGCTCCCAGTATTTCCACATCGCTGAACTTTAGAATTTCCACACCACGACTCCGTGCCCTTTGGTGTGTTGACGGTGAGACTTCCTTAATCGTGATCAGCTTACGGAGGCATTTTGGCGACTGGTCCAGCAGTAAATTCGCTTTCTTATCATCTTCGCATACTACTACTGACATTTCGGCTGAAACACACAAACGGTATGTTAAAATGATACGATTAATTGATTTACGTTTTCATGTCATACTTTTACTAATAATCCTTTTAATTTAGAAACTTTTTAGTACATTTTCCTAATCTGTATATATAATTAAATTACATATAAAATAATTACTTTGATTTATAATGAAGGCACATGCGTTGGCTCCTAGGGTGTCGTATAACGGAACTATGATCATCGAATAGCAGTAGGCAGCCTGTTCTGTCATGATCCACTCTGGACAATTTTGGGCATATATACCTGAAAACAATAAACAAAACGTAAACATACCACAGCAAGCAAATATAAAGCAGTGTCTAAAGAAAAATCGATAAGTCGGGGTTCGAGACCGGGCGAGCGAGCAGGAAATTAAATGTATTTTCAATTTGTTTGCACATGTGGATAACACCACTGCTTAAAACGGTGAAGCAAAACATCGTGAGGAAACCGGCATGTCCAAGAATCGAAAGTTCGACCACATGTGACATCTGCCACCCCGCACTTGGCCAGCGTGGTGGATTATGGCCTGACCCATCATATGGCCTGTGTCCCAGCAGTGGGAACATATTTGGGCTGATGACGATGACGAAATATACCACAAAACATCGCACCCACATGGCAATGAATGTTATAATAAATTTTGGAAAATACCGTCGACACTTTAATATGACAGTTTCATTGAAAATATTCTCACAACGTATTTAATATCGCACAAAGGAACCGTACCGTAGTAATAGTGTCAAGTCACTCACCAACAAAAGTGCCCTGGCCCGGAGGTACACCTTGGCATATAAGGCCCGAACCGAAGTTTTTCGCTCGCAGCAGGGTTTCATTGTAAGTCTGCCACACGTACGGCTTATTTGGTCCCTCGCGCCATCCAAGACAGTTGCCATTATCTTTATTAAAAGAAGGAAACAGATACAAAAAAGCACATTAATCAAAGTGTGGCCATGAAGTTCACATAAAAAAATACTCTGCCAATTTATCATCGTTAAATCTAGTAAAAGCTGGCAAGGTCGTGTTCGGAATATTCCGCATATATGGTACAATTTTATTTATCACTCTTTTACTATAAAAATTACGACGGCATAAAGGCACAATATTCGACCACAATAGCTGTCTATTACAAGCAATGCAACAATTCTAGTTGGATAGTTAACAACATGCATGTGTCCCGTGTAAACAAGTTAAAGAGCGACGTTACTGCTCTTTTAGGTCTCATTATCGCGTTTATCGCCGAGGAACGGAAACACGTAGCAAAATAAGGACATCTAAAGAATAGCTTTGAAGCCGTTCATGCGTTGATTGGATACCTGGAGTTAAGATTGACGTACAATAGACTCTCTTAGACTTAAATTAAGATTTTATTTCTGTTTACGCATCAGTCAATCTTGTTTTGTTATATGTTTACATTCAATGGTTAAGCAGTTTCGCTATTATTTAACAATTATTACCGAGGAAAAGAGTCCACATTTAATACACATAACATTATCAAATATTCATAAAAAAATTAATAATAGAATCGAAATAAAGTGGTTTGAGTAGAAAATAACGGAGTTGCGGTTTGTGAAAGCTCAACTTACTTGATTCCTTGACGCCTCTGCGGAAAGTTTCGTATAAGGTGCGCGTGTCATCGTGCAGATACCGTAGAAACCGACCGTTTTTTGCTTCTTTGTAGAATTTTGATACACGTACAAGTTCCGGACCCTGGAAATAAAGATAAATCACATGAGCAATAGTCGAATATTACATGAATTTATCAGATATATTTAAGTTTCCAAACACTGTTCGCGAGAAACCAGATCTACAAAAAAAAAACATGTCTTTATTTCGACCGTAATAATTTAAACACAGCACACTAGGCTATGTTTGATAGTTCAAATATTATAACCATCGTATCAAGGGAATGCATTATACATAATACACCTATACCTGTATTAAAAGTTCGCATGGTAATAAATAATACAACAGAATATATCACGATACGTGTCACTCGGTTACTGGAGGTCGTTGTTCTGTAGCGAATCTCACCAACGAGCTAAAACAGTAATCAGTTGTAATCTTTTTACTTGCTATTAATGCGTAACGCGCGGTGTAGTTACAACGAACAAATAAAATTAGAAGTTTTTGAAAATGAAGAAATTGTAAATAATGCCACCACTATATAGGATCTCACACAATCCGACATTATTAAGGTTTGTTGGCAAATGAAATAATATTCATAGTATTTTCTTGTGTTTGATTTTAAGCGAGTATTATACATTTAGAAATTAAAGACTTTTGGTGGAGGTAGTTCGCAAACAACAATTTTTGTATGTCCTTCAAGATATATAACATCTTAGTTTCCCCGTGACCACGCTCGCTGTAAAGTGATCGAAACGGCGGGATCTTATCTTACATATATTAATTATCAAATGCGTACAGTTATACCTTTCTGTTGTTTAGTATGAATATTAGGTATCATTTTGAGTTATTACTCGATGAAGTAATAAACATTGTTATGTCTAAACAATGTAAAAATGTAGGATTTTGTAGTAAAATGTATTTCGGTTCGAGTTCATAATTTCCAAATGCATAAACTAAACAAAAAGACACAATTAATATCTGACGTGAATAAAATGACGTTTCCGCTTCAGACAACTTGAAAATTTTTATATCCGCGACGCGCCCTACGGTATTGTGAATTATATCGAAAATGTCAATCACAGGTCAATGCCATTCATATTTGTTGGTTTCTATTAAATAAAACATTCAAATATACCATTGTGGGAATACATTTCAATTATGACATCTATACTGATGATATAAAGCTGAAGAGTTTCTGTTTTTTTTTTATAGCGCTCATTGAGGGAACTGCTGGTTCGAGGGAACTACCCGTGGAAGCTTCTAAGGGAACTGCTGGTTCAAATTGAACAGTTATTTGTGTTGAATAGTCCATTTATGAAGGAAGGATATATGATATTACGTGCGACGTGAATAAAACCGCGGGGCACAGACAGTTACTTAATAATTCAATATAGTGATATCATCAGCAGACACGCAGGTAGTAGATATATATTTCATGTATTACTACTACTCATAATAACCGAATTTCACAATAAAATATTTATTAGCCTTGCCCGAGGCTTAACTCCCCGAGCGTTATTGTCAGATTTTCAATAATAACCAACAACTCGTTCGAGTAAACCTAAACTGGAATGTACGTTCGTGTAAAAATGCTATTATATTATAAACCATAAAATAAACATTAAACATTAAGTAGGAAAATATAATCACGGTATCATAATTAGAATTCTCGTACACCTTTATATACATAAGCATGTATATTGCATAACCTTTCGTCAATACCCATCAAATATTATTTACAATTTATATAAATTGTTTTCCGATACAATGTAGCCGATATAAATGTTGTATTTTCACATCGTACAAGGGTAATTCGGACTTTCCATGCGAACATGTGACCGCTGATCGATTTTTCGATCAAGGGGCGCGACTTACACGGTTTATATGTAGGTACAGTTGTTCCTACTCACCTGTCCTTCGTTATTATCTGTTTCATTGAATGCGTCGAAGGTAAAAGTTGAAACCTATGTATGAGGCGCCCGAATAGATTTTATTGCAGAACTCGCTCTTAAAACTTTAGGGCAATTAAAGTGATTTGTTTTAATTATTTTTGAGTTTATTTATCCGAATAAAGTTTGGAGTAGGCAGGAAACATTTTATTAATACAAACTATACTAGAACAGATACTGTAAGATGATGGATGAAATAGTTACATTAAGAAATCACACATTGTAACACAACATAATCTTTCTTTTAGACTTTAGACGATTCTCACACAACTGACATGCTTCTGTCATCTTTCTTTCAGACCATGTCGCGTCATGACGGGTGACTTCCAAAATTTTGGCATGGGTACGAATATTTCTGCTACTATGTATTTTTTATATCAATTGTACCACATATAAAGCGTATTGTCTAGAGTGTATTTTCGCTTGCGGTACTTGTTACTTATTTACGTGCCTATAAATAAAACATGTCGAAAATAAAACTATGGTAAATGTGATAATGAAACGTTTCTGTGAAATTTGATTGCTATGTATGCATAACACAGGGTGTTAAGATCCAAAATAGCTCTTATAGCTAAGGCCTACCTATCTTTTTAAAATTGTTGTGTACTTTTTTGCTATTCAATCACATTGGCACGAATACGCAAACTGGCACGTGAAAGACGACATTTGCGAATATTGTTTCACCTACATGAGCGAAGGCATTCGTACATTACACGAATGTTTGCAAGTTACTTATCCCCTGTTGTTTTAGTTCGTATGAAACACATTCAAACCAAAACAATCCAACGTTCATATATGTTAACCGATAGTTAAAAAAAACCATCTAACTATAAAAATTAGCACGACGTTACGGGTATCACGTATTGAGTTGAAAACCAATATTTCCACATCGTAAAGACCACTTCTCGAAAACATCGCGATGAATGAATTGACTCAAATAGGTAACCATAAATTATCCACAGCCATATTTTTTTGTACTTTTATGAGAGTATCTTGGTGGGGTTTTTGCCAGACGCAGTATTTCTAATAGAGCCGTTAGGAATTGATTTGTAAAAAGGAGTGTTAGTTTTTGGAGAAACTTCATCTTGCGGTTATATATTACTGGCTATACCCGCGGTTTCACCCGCGTCGTGCGATGTTATATAGCCTATAGCCTGCCTCCGTAAATGAGCTATGTAACAGTGAAAGAATTTTTCAAATCGGACCAGTAGTTCTTGAGATAAGCGCGTTCAAACATAGAAACTCCTCTGCTTTATATTATTTGTATCAGAATAGACAAATTCGATAATTCTCCAGCGGTTCCTTGAACGGAAAGGCCACGTTGGTAGCGAGCAAGTAACTATTAAATTATGTGCGGAAAGACGTGCGGTCATGCGACCGCGTATTTATTTATAACAAAACCTCGGTGACATAACACACACGCTGTCTTTGCTATTTATAAATTACTATTTGATCCGACCGCAGTAGCCCTAACGCGTCGTTGAAACATTTACGTCAAGAAAAGCATTTGAAAATAGTTTTCGGAAAATTTATATTATCATACGGTTCACTGTCGATAATTTGTTAGTTACCTTAATAATTAACAAACATTTAAAATTTTATACAAATTAATAGGAAACTGATTATATTTGATGAAAACAAAATCATTAGGGATTAAGGCAGGCCTGTCGTGCTAGCTTTAGAGCCGCGGCGTCGTCTGCATAGTCAGGAAAAAACAATTCAAGATTTTTCGTGCTTAGTTCTCATTCTCGTAGGAATTTCTTAATAAAAACTATCCTATATCCTATTACGGGTCTCAAGCTCGATAGCCTGACCCACTGAGCCGATGCTCAGTGGGTCAGGCGTAGTCAAGAGAGAGACAGAGTTCCTTTCGCATTTATAATATTATAGGGAGTAGGGATTGTCTGAAAATAAGATTGATATATAACTATTGAGAGCATTTTTCGTTTCGATCGTATAAGAGTCAGAAATGAAAGAAATATATTGGTAACGTTAACACTAACACACACTTAACACGTTCATGTACCATATAAAATTTTCAACACTTTCGCTCACAACATCATTTAAAGAATGAAATAAATAATTTGAATTTGCATTGAACAATATAATTTCACGATGCTTTTTTTGATAAACATTATTCACTGAAAAATGCATCCTCTATACATGATAAGCCTTTATTAACATTTACTCTTATGAGAGCTCATGTGATAATGTAGTGTTTTGTATAATAACAGGTGGAGGGATAGTTCCAATGATATGCAATTAATACGAAGGTAGCTAACAAATGCGAATGCTATTTATAATAATAAATATGAATATAATAATCATGTAGATTTAACCTTGATTCGTGTTCACGTACTTAATAAATATGTATATAGTTAAATATTTTATTTACTGAAATTTTTGTAACAATTGTTTATTGTTAAAGGGCACGAAAAATTGCTCACAATTTTTTTTTAACATAAAACTGATGAAATACCATATTATTAATACTTCTTATAAAACACCTTACGTACGTATAAAAAGCTATCAGTATTTCCGTTGAAATGTAGGACATTTTCAAATTATGAGTTGTTATACATGTAACATTACATTCAGTGAGTCAAATGCCTATAATGCGTGCTGTACGTTTTATTTCAATATGTCATTGAAACATTGATAGCGTTCATATAAAACAAATTGTAATTTTGAAAGTCTCATGACGAAGCCGAACATTAACATAAGGAATGGGAACTATCACAGAAATACTTGACATTGTGGCGAGTTGGCGTGCCCGCCGTTTCCGCATAATTCATTAAGAATATTAACGTAATGACGAGTCGGTAGTAAACACGACTATATCATAAAGTGCTCTCAACTAAAGAACACTCAGTAATTACTATTCAAGCAATATCAATCACGCAAAAATGAGTACAACGTTCGCGTTTATTGGCAGTTAAATCTGTGTATCTAACTATTAAATTTAAGAATGAATAAATGAAAGAAAATTTTTATTTCCTCTCATTGAATATTTAGGCGATTAACTTTGAGATGTAGTAAAATGTGGTTCAAGGCATAAAATCGATATATTTTAGAATTCCAAACCTTTTTGTAACTCAAAATCAAATCATATACGAGCTAACACATCGTAGCAATTGCGTAGTTCACGCGTAGACGTTTTTAAGAACAAATTTATTAGTGTATACTACTATACAAAATTTATAATAAGAAAGAAGAAATGTATTATTTTACAATATAAATCGATAGTTTAGATGTTGTATTCTATGTATTAATGTGTTCTTTACAATGACCGTAATAATTTACTGTGATTCTGCTTGAAGGTTCCTTTAATTAAAACAATCATCAATGTTTGTTGTTTCATACATTAAGATTATTTATTGCACACAAACGTTGTATATAGTGATTACACGTAAACACTTTCAGAGACAGTTTAGACATTCTTAAAATTGTTTGTTTTTCACAAAGACATAAAAATAAAAAAAAGTACATACGGCGTAGGTACGTTACTACGTAGCACAGATGATAAACAGCGCGAAATCAAAGCGAATCGCTAGTGCAAGTATTAGTGTAGCAATAACACGAATCTTAAAAAAAAATGTATGCAAAAACATGTTTTGATAGTTCATTTTTGTTGACAATCCTCTGACGCTATAACATAGCCGATGCGAAAATAACGATCGAAATTCAAATGCGTCGTAGATATAATGTATATAGCACTTGGAATTGAAATGTGAAAAATAAACATGTTTTCGCTTTACAACCATCATCATGATGCGTAACACATAAATCATAAATGATGACATTTCTGTAACCTTTCATGCATTCGTGATCCACAAATAGAAATAGGAATCAATTAGTAAATATAATTTGATCTTGCGAAATATATCAAATATTATATCGTATAAATTTCATATTAAAATTTTTTAATTTCTTTCGTTAAGATTAATCGTTAACATTTATTTTTTTATGTGAAAGAGCGGAAGAGTTTAAACAGTATTTGGTCCAACGATACTTTAAAGTTGGTTTCTTTAGTCATTATGAAACATAGGTTTTTCTCGATCGAATCAAAAGAAATTTATAACCAATTTCAAACGCCTTTTCATACTTTACTAGTTGTTATATTAATTACTATATAAATGAAAATGTAATTGCAATGTCTTCTAGAATATTGCGAAAATGTTCAACAATGTTAATCGAAATTCCGTGTGATTCATTTTTAAACGAAAAGTAAGACACGTAAGAGAATAGTACAATTTTTGTTTGTCTCGTGACAGCTCGTACGGTGTGCCAAATATTTAGAATGTTTTTTAATGTAATACAAGGTATCAAGGTAGGTTTTTTCGAGAAGGATTTAGCGTAACGTTTGCTTGATTTGTTTTTTTTATTGATTCCATGTGTTAAAAAATACAAACAATAACCAGCTTGTGGTTCGAAGAAATTCGATAGATTAGTTAATTTATTATTCCGTAGGGGAAGAAAAAAAACTTTAACAGAATTGGTGCAGAGTTAGCATAAGCATAGGCCAACATGGACCATGGGATATTGGAAGATTAAAATGTGTCTTATAGAAAACTTCAAGACATTTCAGAATCATTCGTGTATTGTTCGATTATTATGTATCCGATGTGCATCGGAACCTAGCAGCGATTAAATCTGGGACGTCTATTTTTATAATAATACTCTTTATACATTAAAATTCATTTTCAGCAATTTGGAACGAACATTTTTTTTCGCTTCTCACAAAGCTGTTGTGGGCGGGCCATAAAGATGTTTTGTCTACCATAAAATTTCCCACTACATTAATAATAACGTATTTATTTTATGATAATTAAACGGTAAGCTGGATTCGTCAAGCGAAGAACCTTGGAATTCATTTTTAATAGGCGTCTCGCTATAAAAATCATCCGAGTTGCTCGATCCCTTCTAATCATACTGACACTAAATGCGAAAGTAATTCTCTTTTTCACTCCTTAACCACTAAACCAATTTTGAAAAAAATTGGTATAGAGATACTCCGAGAAAGAACATGGTGTGTTTTTTATCCGGAAAATCGCACGGGACGGGACCATGGTGGGAAGAACGATACTGTCTAACTATTCGTTTGAAAACGCAGGTGATGCCGCGGGCGGATATAGTATTGAATAATATCGACTTGAAATGCTGTTATATATTGTAGCCTTCACTATTTGAACAGTTAGCACTGCATAAAACCACGCTGTTTCACATAAATTTCACGTAATGTTTGTTTGAAAGTCACTCAATGAAATTCCCATTATATTGTACATAATTCACGGCAAGAAAACAAACAAATGTAAGGAATGTGCCTATGTAAAGTCAAACATTCATTATTAGAGGCATAAAGAGTTTTTCATAATGATTTTTGGATGTAGTTCAACTCGGAAATATTGATGTTTGCTCTCGCGGATTAGTTATAGTTTAATTAATTTTCAGATATCCTATTAACAGGTCAAAGATTAATTTAGGAGTAATTATTAATAATAAATGAAAAAAACATATATATGTAGCAACGCATGCAGTTGCGTTGTGTAAATGGTTTTAACTAAAATTTTATTAATTAAGTTCAGCTGTTACATATCAACCATAGATATATTTTATTTGAATTAAGTAGTCGTAGCTTTATCTTCAAACATTTTTATATTATTAAACAGTACCCAGGGTACCCAATTAAAGTATGAACATGCATTTTAAATAATGTACTTAATTTTTGTATTATGTGCCTTTCAAATAGCATAATAATATTAACTTTATCTATTACTCATACACAGTGGTCTGGTAGAGATCACTCTTAAGAGATAAGGGCGGTCGCTGTGCTTGTTTAGTATCAAGATATTATTTAAAGGCCCTGTTTAGTACAATAAAGTCTAGATAAATAAATAAAATCATTCGTGTTTACTACCTTTATAGGTTTTTTTGATGCAATTTATAGTGCAGCAGAAACGTAACAACTATTTGTAATAAAATGTTTCACAACAGGTGCTCCTCCCATGTATTCTTGGCGAAAGCTGTTACTAATTAATTATTCAAAACAAACAAATTTAAAGAGCTTTAATCTTATTTATTTATCTTCTATACGGTATATTTTTAGTTGCTCGAATTAAATGTCCCTTTTTACTTACGGAGCCTAGAATACTTAAATTTTTTGTCATAAGATATATTCTTATCGTATACATTACATTTATTCCACAAATAAATTAGTATCCGCACACATGCTTGAACATTTTAAAACTATCTAGAAAGCACCACAGCTATTTCCAACTCGTCATTGGTTCATCATTGATCAGCCTCTACTATACTAATCTAAACGTTGATGTCTGCCAACTAACGTAATTTCGCCTTTATATTTCAGGGTAGATATACCAGCCTACATTATGACTTTCACTATCAATCCGTTTAAACATTAATCATAATTCATCATCCAGAATTCCCTGATTCCTCGGATTAAATAAAGTTAAACTCACTTTAACAGAATCCGACTGATCCGCGAGATTTATCGGTGGACGGATTGGAGCGACGCCGACACAGCAGTTACAACACGTCATTTTCACAAAGCAATTTATCACACAGGGTACTGAATGGTCACTCAAAATCAAATCTTCATCACTTCATTGCGCAACCGTCGCGGCGCATAGCATATCACGTGAGCGGCTTGCGAACTCGCCACCAACGTCTTGCAACGTTAATTTTTCACTGAGAAAAGTACTTATATTTCACTGAATTAAAGTAACAAGGGATTCTCCAGTGTCACTTTCGCTACAGAGCTATTGGAACTGGCGTGAGAGCATCGGGCAGGGTAGCTCTTCGTACAATGAGTTAAAAATACCGCTCGAAGATGCGCACTGCCAAGTGTGAGAGTCGCGGCTTGCTGTGGACATCTTGAACTTTGGTACACAGTTATAAGGAGTCTATTTTGCCGTTATTTTGCATTTCGATTTTGCATGCCCTAGGTCATAGGAGGACCTCGATCATTGACCTAATGTGGTAATTTTTAATGAGATATGTCCATCGAAAAAAAATCTATACAAACGCCCACCGCACGTACCATGTTAGGCATTTATATAATAATAATAATTTATTGATGCTATCAATTTATTAGGAAATCGCGAATGCAAAATAAAAGAATGTTATCGGTCACGAACTCTAAATATAATCTCCGTCGCTTGACTATACGCAATTACTCAATGCCTTATCATAAATATAATCAGAATTGTCTGATATTTCGACACACTGTTGAATTTGTTGGTTAAATTCAAAATAAAATTAAAGTAAAACAAAGAGTACATAAACGATATTTACCAAAAAAAAACATTCAAACTCATCTATTTACATTAGTAAGATATCTCAACTTATAATTAACCTCAACACGTACAAATTATTATTGACCATCGCCTATCGCCAACTTTATCCCAATGAAAAAGTAAACATTCATAATATTACACTATCATACACATCCTGTCCTATTTTATTAGAAAAATATCTACTTACAGGTTCCAGGAGGCTCTGTTCGTGAAGTGTGACAAGTGGCTTCTCAGGTTTTGGCCGAGTAGTCAGGTAGAACGCGGAGGCAGCTGCTACGCCGGTAAGGGCGAGGGCTCCCGCCGAACCGCCCACCATCCATAGGTACTGGTCGATTTCACTCACTGTAACAATTTCCATACATTAGAATGGGTAGATGCCATGATAAGAGAAGGTAAGGTAGAGGTGTATTTGGATTCTGGGCGAATGTGATGCTGCTATTTTTAGTTTCAGTCGGCACATATACTTTATTGCATAGTTTTTTTTTTTGTCACAAAATATGTAGGTATTAAATTATTAAAATCATATTATCTTATAAATCACGAATTCTTCGTAAAATGTCTTACAAAGTAAAGATTTCTTAAAGTATGCTTGCATTTTGCAGATTTCTGATAATTACATTGATCACAACGACCTTTATACTAAAAATGACGCATTAAAAAGCCTCAAGTTGTTGTGAAGCATAAAAAATATTTCAGAGGTAAACTGGTTCACGTTGCAGTAGCGTTATTAAGCTTCCTATTTCAATTCAATTCAGTTATATCACAT